>NC_085040.1:3520301-3577247 GCF_963692335.1 Osmerus eperlanus
TGTGACAAAGAAAAGCTAATTGGTATTTGACATAGCCATTCCTTGATTACAGGAGTGACATGCAGTTTTTAACATTCGATTGCCTGCTACTTGTTGGGTGATTTCACCCTCAGTTGGCTTCGATGAAAAGAAAAACGCCCACAGGGGTCATTTCCAGGTGCACGTTTTGCTGAGCGCCATGTTTTCCCCTGTGGCGAGCCCTATCTCATTTCCCCCCCCAAAGCTGTGGTTAGGACTTTTTCTTCACTCGGGGGCCGGTCAGCGTATTTTACGCCTGGTAGGACTCGCAGGGTGTTCCGAGTCTCGACTTTGTCTGTCGTTCTTACCGGCGCGGGAGAATCGACCGTTTGCCATTGTCTTTCGCACCCCTCTCTGGAAACGTCTCTCCATCATTCTCTCTTCCTTCCTGTCTTTCACTCTCTCATTTTTTCAGCTCTCTCTTTTGCTTTCCCTCCCTATCTCCTCTCTTTCTTTCTCACTCTTTCGGTGTCTTTGGAGTGCCCTTGTTGTTTTGAGTGTGCTGCGTTGTGTTTTCTGCTGTTGGGCCTGAGTATCAGAACAAGTTAGCTTTCAGAGATGGAGGATTTCCTCACCCTGTTCTCTTCCCTTTTCCACAATCGTTGAGCAGAGAACATAGGAGAATCCTTTATACTTGATAAGCCCACACACAACAGCCGCACACACCTTCATGACCACTGTTGTGTGTGTGTGCGTGTGTGTACTGTATGGATGTTTGGCCTTGTGTTAGGGACCTACAGACTAGCTTCCCACTAGCAGCTTCACTTAGACTGAGGTAGCCCCTCTGGTGATCAAGACAAAACAAAACCTTGCCCTACCTGGTCCTCCCCCATCCATGTATTTTGCTCTCTCTCTCTCTCTCTCTTCTCTCTCTCTCTCTCTCTCTATCTCTCTCTCTCTCTCTCTCTCTCTCTCTCTCTCTCTCTCTCTCTCTCTCTCTCTCTCTCTCTCAGACAGACATACAGAGATGAGAGAGATAGAAAGAAAATAAGATGGGCGCAATCAATACATTCTGGGACAGCATTGACAGAAAAAATGCTTTTCCAATTTCTTTCTCTTCCTCATCTTTTTTGGTTGTTCATGTTTTCATTAACGGCATGCGCCTTTTTTTGTTGATGGATGGATTTTTGGAGAAGCGGCAATACCTTTTTCTGTTGGCGAATATTCCAGAAGGAGGAGAAAAAGCAGAACAGCCAAATCAATAAAAGTTTAGATTCCATTTGTAATCGAATGAATAGAGCTTTGACAGAAAGAATTGTGTCACAACAGACCCTGAAGCACTACATGGCAGAGATATTTGAAGACCCCACACTCAAAAATTTGTTTTTCTTGTGTTTATGACCTTGACAATGCAATACTGACTTGTCTCTGTGCAAAGTGTATCACTAGAGGGTTTTATTTCCCAGGGGGCTTTATCGATGGGCACAGACCTCATCTTGTTTGTTTACACAACACTCACTCCAGTACACACACACTCCCACACACACACACGCTCAAATGATGGGAAAGCTTGGCACCAGTGTGTATTTCAGACATGTTTCTGAATGTTGTGTATAACGTTGAGTTACATGTGCATGTGCATGTTTAAAAACGGCAAACATTTCAATTCCAACCGTTAGGATGAGGGTTTTCTGTTGAGAAAACACTATCGGTGAATTATGCATAGTTTGTAACGGAAGGTTGGGTTTAAGTGTGCAATGTATTAATATTCAGATGTTTTTTTAATCAAAGTGAAATCTAATTAGCATTTCCATTTGCACCTCTGCTGAACGTGTCACATGCGGAGAATGCCTAAAGAACCTGTTTGTCTCTCTCTGCCGACACCCCCATCCAAACCCACTCTCTTCCAACAGATCCTATTACGTAAAAGCATAATATTAAAGTACGATGGTGAGAGGGAGAGAGAGAGAGAGAGAGAGAGAGGGGAGAGAGAGAGAGAGAGAGAGAAGAGAGAGAGAGAGAGAGAGAAGAGAGAGAGAGAAGAGAGAGAGAGAGAGAGAGAGAGAGAGAGAGAGAGAGAGAGAGAGAGAGAGAGAGAGAGAGAAGGAGGATGCACGTGGATTCTCCAAGTGAAAGTGCAGCATGGCTGGGTATGCTTGCAGCCAGGTAAAAGAAAAGAGAACGGGTAACTGCTGCTATGCAACACCATCAGAAACGCAATGACTCATAGGAGGGAAGCTCCTTAGTTTGGATGATGGAATGTCATTTTCTTTTTTGCAACAGTAGCAAAAGGGACACAGTGTCTCTTTATATCTGGTTGTCACATCTGTCCGTTTTGCCCAGTTTGCATATTTCCTCCCATTTCCTCATTTTTCATTGTTTTTCTCGTGCTATCTTTCCTTGTGCTTTTGTATCTCTCTCTTCACTCTTTTTTTTCTTGCTCGAATTTCAAACTTGAATTCTCTCCAATCCCCCACTCGGTTCCTCTCCAGGTTTCAGCTCTCCTTTCTTTCTGTGTAGGAGAGCTCAGTCAATGTGGTTCTTGGAAGCAGTGTGTGTGTGTGTGTGTGTGTGTGCGTGTGTGTGTGTTTCCTACAAGGTAGGGGTGGGTCTGGGCTGTCTGTATGAGAGTATTGATCTGACCCACAGACAAACTCCCTCTGTCCCATTCACTCAGACAAACACGCACCCGCACACAATCAACCAATGGATGCATATGCACACACAAACGTCGACAACACCTGTCAAGAAGTGAAATAGATTCACATCCACGTCCACAAACGAATGGGACCAAACGAGACTTGTCACAAAGACAGACAACCCCCTCCCCACAGTCATACAGCTCAATGTATGCACTTGCACGCAATAAACATCAAGAGGACGTGTCACAAAGACATGTCACCCCCCCCCCCCCCCCCCCCCACACACACACACACACACACACACACACACACACACACACACACACACACACACACACACACACACACACACACATTCCCCAGAGCTGGGCTTTTATTGCAACCCAGCAACAGCAAGTTGACCTGCTGTCTGACGAAACATTGATCGAGATCTGCTCTGGGTGTGTGTGCTCTCTTTGGATTCCCTCTGACGGCGTGTGAATCAACGCCCCCCATGGCAAGGGGAGGTGGAGTTCACACACCCACGTCTGCGAGGCATGAGTCACGCGCTCGCACGCTCGCACGCACCCTCATTGACACGCACGCACACCTCGTCAACACACCTCATGCCATCTCATGCTTACATTGTGGTACTGTACGCATTCAAACGGGCACGGACACACTTTCCACGTGCAGACGCGCGCGTGCGCACACTTTGACGTGGACACACGCACGCTCACCTGCACGTCGCCGGGATCGTCGCTCAAGACAGCCAACAGTCAGGTAGAGTTTGGCATCAGACTCTTTCGCCTTCAGTCTCCTTCCATCACCTCCAAACCCTCTAGTGTTTCTTTATCTCTCTCACCTGCTGGACCCTCCCTCCTTCCCTCTTCTTTTCTCACCTCCCCTGCCCCCTCTCTCCCTCCCTCCCTCCCTCCCTCCCTCCCTCCCTCCCTCCCTCCCTCCCTCCCTCCTCCCTCGAACCCACCCGCCCTCTCTCTTCTCTGCCACCCCCCTCCCCTCCCCTGGCTCCCTTCCTTCCTGCTTCTCCCCCTCTCTTCCAAGCTTAGGCTCCTTTCCGTATGCTTTACATTCCCCCTGCAAGGCAATCATAAACAATCCTGAACCGGTGATTATGCACTGACAAGAGCAACCCATAAATCAGTGGCGCGCCTAATGAATTCTTCTAGACTGTGTGTGTGTGTGTGTGTGTCTGTGTGCGACACTGTTTGCATGTGTTTGCGTGTGGGCGGCTCGTCTTTCTGCTGTGCTTTGTGTGCGTGCGTGCGTGTGCTCTTGCGCCCGTGTGCATCTGCTGTGCTCTCTCTCTCCTATTCTCTGCGAATCTCTCTCTCTCTCTCTTTCTCTCTCTCTCTCTCTCTGTGTGTCTGCCACAGTAAGAACGTCTGGGTCCTGATCGTTCAATTATCTCCCAGCCGGAGGCAGGGGGGCAGTTGGGAGGGGTGGGGTTTGATAGGTGAAACTGAATAAAGGGGTCTACAATAGGATAGAACCCGTAAGAGAGGTCATTAAACAATGAATGGGACTAGTCGTCGCCCCCCCCCCCCCCCCCCCCCCGGTGCCCCCCCCCCCTCCCCCGTGCCCCCACCCGAGCTTAGCTGAGTGTGACTGCATCTTTTCAGGAGAAAACACAGGCTTCGCTCGTGAACGGAGACAAACCCATGAAAATACCACTTCTTTCCACAACAATTATCCTTTTCAAAGTAGCGTGTACTTAGTAAGCAGGTCTTGTTCAGAACCAACCCTTGGAACCTTTGCATTATGGACAGGCAGGGTATTGGTAGAAGAAGCCTAGGGTTTCCACACTGGTCATTTCGAGAACGTGAACATGAATCTTTCAGCCAAGGCAGCTAAGGGTCTAGGCGGTTGGATTTGTGCTGGTAACCCAAGGTTACCTGGTAACACTGCACAAGTATGACCGAGATGGGAGCTACCATGCATGTTTCAACGCGTGAGTGTGGATTCTGAGTGTCGGGCTAATGGCCTAGCCTGTGCGTCCGTAGACTGGTTAAAAAGTAATGAAGATAGCAGAAACAGCCATGGAACAATGTTTTATTCAACCATATCCTGACTGAGAGTTTAACTGGATTCTCTGTGAGGATTTGTGATTTGAAGTTGGTGATGTAACGCAGATGCCGAACGGGAATGGGATTAACAGCATTGTGTCTTATTTCTTTGATTTAGAAGTGCACCGTCAACGGACTTCTGCAGGTTGATATCGTCAAGAGGAATCTCTGTAAATTGGCACATCAGAGTGATCAAAAGACAAACGTACCCGGGAGACAGAAGTGGGAATATAACAATCTTGCACATTTACCGTCCAATTAGTCACTTAGTAAGTGAGGCAAGCACAAACATGAGAGGGGAGAACCAAACCCAGACAATTTAGAACCCTGGAACTGTCTCCTTTGCTCACTCTCTCCCTCTGTCTTATTTCAGCCTCTCATATCTCTGCTATGTCTCTCTCAGCACTCTTTCTCCATCTTTCCTTTGCGCTCTCTCCATCTCGCTCCATCTGTTTCTCCTCTCCGCACAGCTCTCTGTCTCTCGCCCTGCATCTCTTTCTCTGGCTCTCTCTTTCTGTGTCTCTCTATCTCTAGCACTCTGGGTCTGTGCGCGTGCGTCTCTCTCTCTCTCTCTCTCTCTCTCTCTCTCTCTCTCTCTCTCTCTCTCTCTCTCTCTCTCTCTCTCTGTGTGTCTGTCTCTCTGAATCTCCAAAGCCTCTCACATTAGTGTTGAGCACCACTGAGATGAAGCGTCGGCTCCTGGCCGTGTCTCTCCTCTCCCCGCAGAGGAGAATCGACTGGGATTGTCTGAGGCCTTCCTCCTGCTGCTGTATGGAGCCACCTCGCTTTTAAAGGGCCGGACTAATGAGCTTCTCTCTCCCTCTCCTCTCCCTCTCTCTCTGTCTGCCTGTGTCTCTCTCTCTCCCTCTCTCTCTCTCTCTCTCTCTCTCCCTCTCCTCTCCCTCTCTCTCTGTCTGCCTGTGTCTCTCTCTCTCCCTCTCTCCTCCCTCTCCTCTCCCTCTCTCTTTCTCTCTGTTTGCATGTCTGTGTCTCTCTCTCTCTCACCCTCTCCTCTCCCTCTCTCCCTGTCTGCCTGTCTGTGTCTCTCTCTCGCTCCCTCTCTCCCTTTCCTCTCCCTCTCGCGCTGTCTGCCTGTCTGTGTCTCTCTCCCTCTCTCCCTCTCCACCCCCTCTCCCTAATTTCTGTCACCCCCTAGCTGTCTCTCTTTCTGCCTCTCTTTATGTCTCTCCCTCCCTCTCTCTCTTTCCCTCACCTCCCTCCCTTCACTGTCCCCCCCTCTCTCTCCCCCTCTCCCTCTCTCGGCCATCTCTCTTCCTTTCCCCCCCTCTCCCCGCTCTCTAGTCCTCTGTCTCTGTCTCGCTTTCTCTCTTCCCCTCTCCCTCTGCCTTTCGGATTTTCTCTCTCGCTCCCTGTCCTCATCTATTGTTGTTCCCCCTCACCTTTATTCTCCCTCTCTCCATTTCTTCTCTATCCGTCTTTCTCTCTGACCCCCCCCCCCCCCTTCCGACCCTTCTCTTTTGTGCTGTCATGCATCTCTGCCGCTCTCTATCTATTATGTAACAGGCCGGGGTACAGAGCCCTTCCCTGGGATTTGACGACGGTCGACTTCGCATGTCACATGAACGTGACAACCCTTGTGTCTTTTTCTATTGGTCGGAGTGGCGCATGCCTCAGAGTCCGGACCGGGGGGACTAAGCGACGAACGCTTCGTCAGTTAGTTAGTCAAGGAAAGCATGGATGACACACACACACATACACACACACGGTACACAGCTGGATGTTGAAGGTTGGAGGGCTAGGGGAGATGGAGGTTAGGGGTGGGGGGTGGGTGAAGGGGGTCCGTTCTCCATTCTGCTCCATTTTCCCCAGACACATAATTATGGGTGGGGTATTTTGAAGGCCAGTGTTTAACGGGTGAAACAATGGAACACATTGTAGATACAGTTTTGTTGAGCTGAGTTTAGCAGTCTGGAGTCTGGTTGTCGACACAGCAACAACTAGAACTTGAAGTCTTCAGGATTGCGTGCAGAGTTGAATGTCCCTGTGTGTTGTGACAAGGCAGAGGAGACCAGGCCGACTCGGGAAACAGGTTCAAGCCCTGAACGGCGTTTATGAACGGGCTCAACAAGGGAAAACATGTTGAGTTCCTCATCGAGGGCCTCTTCCATGCGGTTGCTCCAGCAGGGAGCCGGGGCTCTCTGTGTGGGCGAAACAGTCCTCCTCCTCGCTGCCTGGGAGGACAATCGATAACAGCATTTACTCTTGTCTCTCCCGCCTCGTCTCCGGTGTGGCTGACCTCTCAGGTCTTTTGTCCTCCCCTGGTGACGGGTCACTTTCAGGTGTGGGCCTTCGCCAGGGGCTGGCATTAGTGGGGCGCTGTCCTGGGTGCTGAATCCCTCGCGCTGTCCCTGGTACTGAACCTGAAGCTGTGTCGAAAGAGATTGAGCGAGAGGGAGAACACGAGAAAAATAGAGCGATAGAGAGGGAGAGAGCGAGAGAGAGAGAAAGAGGGAGAGCATGGACAGAGGTTAAACTATTGGCCTGATCCCA
Source organism: Osmerus eperlanus (assembly GCF_963692335.1). Lineage (NCBI taxonomy): Eukaryota > Metazoa > Chordata > Actinopteri > Osmeriformes > Osmeridae > Osmerus > Osmerus eperlanus. The sequence goes on from NC_085040.1 coordinate 3,527,479, forward strand.
CGAGACCCGGTTCCTACCATCTGAACGTGTGCTAAAACTCTCTCTATTCCACACATGGTGTTCACCATGATCGGCCCATCACCCCATGGTATGAAGAGCCAAGACTGCCCCCCCCCCCAGATAAGGGCATTGGATATGCCCCTGACACCCATCCCTCCTTCTGCTCCAACCCCACCTCTCAACCCCCCCCCCCCCCCACACACACACACACACACACACGCTTCCCCCTCCCAGTGCCAGATAACAGTTCAGAACTGCCGGGAAAGGGGCTAATGAATTGCTCTGTCAGGGATGTAACAGATTTATTTGCTTTGGAGAGAAAGGATCTGTCCTGTACACACCGCGCTTTGGCCAGGCGAGCCTGGGGGGGGGGTCTGGATGGGGGGGTGGGTGGGGGGGATGGGTGCGGAGGGGGGAAAGGGGGTGGAAACCAGGAAACACCAGGGGAAGACGGCCTGTTGTTTGGAAATTGGAATTAAATTGGAATAAAAAGGAACCCGCCCGAGGGCGGGAGATGAAGTTGTCGACTTATTAGCTAGAAAAAAGAAATACTGAGTCACACACACACACACACATGCACACACACACACACATTAGTAACTTGCCACACACAAGAAAGACAAGCCTAATATTTAACAAAGCAAGCACACGTATACGTACACATACACACACACATACACACACGCACACACATACACACTCACTCACACAAATGAAGAGCTTCAGCAGAATAGATGGAGAACAGAGAGGAAGATGAGTGGAAGAGAGGGAGGGATGAAGTAGAAGCTACGCCATACGAAAGACAGAGGAAAGAAAGAGAGGAGAGAGTGAGAGAGAGAGGAAGAGAGCGATGTATAGATAGCTGGAGAGAGTGACAGGTATGGAGGGTGAGATAGAGAAAGCAAGAGAGAGAGAGCGATAAAGAGAGAGCGATAGAGAGGCAGAGGTAGAGAGAGAGGGCTCCAGCTTCTGCATTGGTTGCCCGTGCTCAAACCTGTCACAACTCTTCACGTCAATGCACATGCACATATACACACACACACAAACACATAGACAGATACAGACACAGGCACACAGAGGAGCATTGCTTGCCAGCAACAAGAGAGAGAGACAGAGATAGAGAGATGGAAAAGAGGAGTGGAAGCCCCAGAAGGGGTGAGAGACGGAGGGAGGCGGGGGGGTGATGGTGATGGAGTGTGACGGACGAGAAGGATAGAGAGATAGAGAGAGAGATAGAGAGAGAGAGAGAGATGGAGAGATAGATAGAGAGATGGAGAGAGATTGATGGAGAGATAGATAGAGAGAGAGATAGAGAGAGAGTGAGATGGAGAGATAGATAGAGAGATGGAGAGAGATAGATGGAGAGATAGATAGAGAGATAGAGAGAGAGTGAGATGGAGAGATAGATAGAGAGAGAGATGCAAAGAGATAGATGGAGAGATAGATAGAGAGAGAGAGATAGATAGAGAGATAGATGGATGGAGAGATAGATAGAGAGATAGATGGAGAGATAGATGGAGAGATAGATAGAGAGAGAGATAGAGAGAGAGATATATGGAGAGAGATACAGAGAGATAGATGGAGAGAGAAAGAGAGAGATATAGAGATGGAGAGATAGAGAGAGAGATAGATAGAGAGATAAATGGCCTATGAAGGCGTCGGCGTTAAAGAGAAAACGGGAGGGGAGGGAGGGAACGAGGGGGTCGATGGAGGGGAGGTGGGATGGAGACTCGGTGGAACAGAGGGAGCGAGGAGAGGTGGGGGAGGAGGTAGAGACGAAACCACAGATTGCTCAGAGGGGATTCAGCCCTGGAGGGTGGGAACATGTCAGAACTGTGGAACAACATGCATGGTTTCTTTCTTCTCTCCCTCTCTCTCTCTCTCTCTCTCTCTCGCTGGCACACTGTCTCCCGTTCTCCCTCGCCTCTGATCGGGAGTATCGCGTGTTGTGCCTGGGAGCGTTCTCCGACGGAGTTATTTTAAGACAACACCGAGAGCCCCCCCCCCCACACACACACCCGCCATGTGACGGCGAGAAACTGTTGGCGCCACCTCACACGGGGGGGAACCCACCTTTCTCTGCCTGGGACAAACGACACGAAGGCACGCGCGCACACCATCTCATACACATGCCAAAACACACGTACACAGACCCCCACACACACACAAACACACACACACGATCTGTCTTCGATCTATCTTCAGTTGACTGGACTCGTGACCCCATGGCTTTGCTTACCAAGCAGAGCGTGTCTCCAGTTACGGCACCCTCTCGGAGAGGGGGACGGGACGGCGCACTGATTTCACATGACCAGGCGGCTCCACTCGCAGCTGTGTATCGGAGAGGACACGCAATGACTAGGATGCGAGAGTAACACTGGCCGAGATGTGTGTGTGAGGTCAGATGTTATCAGGCATGTTGTCGTTTGGAGAGAGATGAGGTCATGACGCACTCTGGCCTGAGAGGTTTTAAGCCTCCTGTCTGCCCTGCTTCGTTTGGAGATCTTTCTAACGGTCAATATGTGTGTGCGTGTCTGTGCATACATGTTCAAATGTTTGAACATGTTGATCTCATGCAAGCCTAAGCTTGCTGTTATGCATATGTATGGCTCTGCTTGTGTGCGTATGTGTGCGCATGTGTGTTTGAACATGCTTTTATGTGTGTGCATCTAGGGAATCTCCTTCCTTTCTGGGATGTGTGCGTGTGCGCGTGTGTGTCATGGCGGGCGAGTCTGTGTGCGTGTGTGTCGTAGGAGGTACTCGTCTGGTCGTATCTCTGTGAAGCAGCCTCGGGATTCGGAGTGGACACGATCTTTCTCCAACGGCGTGCGTCTGTGTGTGTCTGTGTGTGTGTGAACACAACAGCATGAGCTCATGCTGTTGTTTGCACTCTGCATATCACCCTCGCTGGGAGGGGGAGCACATGACAACATGTGTACTCATAGATACAAGGTATTTACTCTACACACACTGAGATGGGATGGAATGGTGTTTGCATGCTGTGTGCTTTCCCCAAGGGTTGATAGAGGAGCAGCATGGTTGTTTTTGTACTGTGACATTGTATCTGAATGAATTCCAGTTCCTCAATCAGCGGCAGTAGCCCTAAAACACGGAACATCTTTTGAGTTCGATGTTCCACACCAAAAGATTCTGCACAACTGACTACATTTTCCCAACACCTACTGTGTATCTAATACATCCGTAAACAGGGATAGCAGAACATTGGACAGCATATGTTCCTGTAGTCTTTGATGTTGATATCAAGCATGCAGTCAGGAGTGGGAAGGGAGGCATTTCGATTGGAGAGAGGCTTGCAGGGAGGGTCCAAATAAATTAATGACGAATTACCTTCTCAATAAGCACTAAGTGCTGTATCTGCTAAACCTGTCACGCACAATGAAAGGAGACAGCAACATGTGGCGGGGCGGCCGGGAGAGAGGGATGGAGGGAGGGAGGAGAACGGAGAGAGAGCTTGGAATCGGGCAGGGGAAAGGAAACGCGGGAGTGGGCGAGCGAGGTCGAGGGGAAGCGAGAGCGAAAGGTGGGTGTGTTGGAGAGGAGGTGGAGGAGAGGGGAAAGAGAGGGCACGAGGGCAGAGGACGAGGGAGAGAGAGAGAGAGAGAGAGAGAGAGAGAGAGAGAGAGAGAGAGAGAGAGAGAGAGAGAGAGAGAGAGAGAGAGAGAGAGAGAGAGCGGTTACTAAGGAAGGAGACGAGACAGAGCGCCAAATTTTTTCTCTCTTATACTCAACTGCATTCACAGAAAGGAAGACTGGGTTTAGAGCAGCACTGTATGTATGTGTGTCTGTGTGTGTGTCTGTGTGTGTGAGAGAGAAAGTAGGGTTTGTGTAGTTGGTGGCTGTAAATGATACTCTATATATGTATGAATTCTACATCAAATTATCTATTTCTTCAGATAACAGCACAAAAAGCCAGACATCAAAGTAAAAAACATTAAAACATTCCAAATGGCTCCACAACAGCCCTTCAGTCAAAGTGTGTCCTGTTTCTGTGTGTATATTGGGCTGGGGTTTGCCTGTGTGTATGTGTGTGTGGAAATATCTAAAATTGCTGTAGTGGCTAGCTGGATTAGGCTATAAGAGGCTGACACAGTGAAAGCACCAAAAACTTAAGATGAGAGGCTGATCCTGAAACAGGGAATAGACACCCCAATAGCGGTATACTACAACACAAAATATATGCAATATAATACCGTTATTACACAAACGACAGTAGGGCGAACACACACGCACACACGTCCACAGAGCTGAAATGCAAATGGTGTGTGTCATGTTTCTCTGAGTCTGTCTAATGAGGTGTGTGTTGAAGTGTGTGTGCAGAAGAAGGAGGTAAATGGGAGGGGGGGGGGGGGGGTTCACTGTGGGTCTGTCATAACAGGCCTCATTACCCAGGAAAACCAGTTAACACACACACACTCTGTGCGGGGTGAATGAGTTGCTAGTGTCATGGCTAAGCTGGAAACACAGGAAGATCCCCTAAAGGAACAGACACACCTTATTTGAGATGCAGTGAAGCAGATGAAGGCGTGTACATGGCGGGAGGTCTAGGAGGTTGGTATCACAGTACATGCCATCCCTGTGTTAAACGCCACAGTGCAGATAGCATATCTTCTTTCTTGTCCGACGAAAACACGTCATAATCCTGTTTCGTCGCCGGAACTTTCCTAGGTGGTGCGGAAGAGGCAGATATCAAGATGTTGCCAATCCCAACAGCTGTTTATCGCCGTCTTATCTCTCGCCGCTGTCAGATAATGGAGGGTCAAAGGAAACAAAGTGTGATCTTCATCTGGTTCGTTGAACCGGCGACTGGACAATCAGTCTTTCTCTGCCTTTCTGTCGTTGCCTGGTATAGTAATAACAAAGGGGGCTCGAGATTTGAGTGTTTGTCGTATTCACAGTGTTAAAAAAAAAAAGTAATAATAATGTAATCGTGTTTTCTTTCTCCGCAAGAACAAAATGTCTCCCTGCCGGCAGTCTCACCCTTGTTTAAACTCACCCTCTCTTGCCCCTTATCTTTATCTTTGCCTCTTTCATTTGTTTTGCCTTTCCTAGCGTTTCTGAACGGATCTGAGTCAGGCATTAACCACTGGTCTTCATTAAGAAATCCAATATTGGAAGCCAAGCAGAGGATTGCCATTATTTCCCCCCACTGATGAGACACTGTCAGACGTGCCAGTAATTCCCACACGCCCTTAGTAATACCCTGAGAGGCACAGCCCACCTTTCCAGGACAGTATTCTCGGGCGTGATAAGCGGATTTCAGAGGAGATGACTGAATGGTCCCAGAACATTTTCCCTCCCCCTTTTAAAGAAGGTCCTTTTCTTTACTTTTTCTAATGAAGTCTTTCAAAAAGAAAAAAAACCTTTGGTCTGAGATATTGAAGTCAGGCCCCCATTGATTTCTCTGGGGTCTGAAATTATCAAATTGGGGATGGTGCTTTTCTCTGTGAATGGTTCGGATTCTGAATTGTGTGAATGGATCTGAATTCCTCTGAATTTGTTCCCCCCCCCCCCCCTCTGAAGGGGTTTTCTGAGTGGCAGAGTGTGACAGAAAAAGGCCATGGTACTCTTGTTTTCTTTTCAAGTCTTTTCCTTGTGTGGGAAAAAAAAGCTTACCCAGCGTTTGAAGGACTGCGACAAAGAACAAGATGTGTCATGTACGTTTGTCTTTCTCTCTCAGTAACGAGTCTAGAGTGTCTTGAAACTTTCAAATCGCTCCACCCGCAGTACGCCCGGTTCGGCGTCGCGGGACCTTTGATGAACGCTGATGGATGCGGAGCTCTTCAGGATCTTCTGAGGTGACGGAGCCCACGCGAGATCCCATCTCAGAGATGCTGACTCACTCCTATAAAACGGCGCATGGTGAACATGAGCCACTCTAAGCCCTAACGATTTTCATCAGACCTTTATCCCTACGACCAACGCCGACTGTGATTTACACCATCCGCTCAATTAGCAAATGAGAATGCAATCCATGAAACCCGTCTTTCCTTTCTGTCTCCCATTCCCTTCCTCCATCTAATGTCAAACCGGTGAACTACAAATATTATGTTAGATGTTCATGCTTTTTTTGTCCCATTTCCTCCTTAATTAATCATCTTCAATTAAAAATCCTCCTCATTACTGTTTGCCTTCCAGAGAACAGCAGAGTAGAGGACTTGCCCCCTGTGAGACTCACATCCATCAGTCTCAGACAGGCAGCCATTTTATCTCTGTCCGCCGAATGAAAAACAAATAATGAGATGTTCGTTGAGGCCTATCCTGATTCAGCAGGGGAAATGCACCCATCAATAAGTCTCTCTTCCCGACACCCAGGAGTCAGCAGTTCCTGTGTGTGGATCCTATCAGCGGGGGATTCTTCCTCACAAGAGAAGAATAGCGAGAGATACAAAACGCTCGACAAAGCGAACCAAACAGCGTCTTAAAGTTGGTTGGAATTGTGGGGAAAGACTCATCTAGCGCTCAACTCTACTGAGTTCAATCGTTTGTGATGATAGAACTCATCTTCCCACCTTCCAAAATGTACTTTTCCTTTGTTGTAAAACCCTGGTCTTAACTTCTCCTTATTTAACACTTATTAAACTCTGTGTTGACACATTTCCGGGGACAGAATACTATTGAACATCAAGCGACAAAGCGTCCAACTGATAACCAGAGTTTGTCCAGAGAGCAGCATGTTTACCTACACACTCAGCCGTTCAATTTCACACCTGGCCTCTGTCATGCTTCTTGGACTCATAGCCACATCCGGTGTGTCGGAATGATTTCAGGTGCCAGACGGAGAGAAAGCGATGGAAGGAGAGAGCTAATGTGTGATCTGTGGGATGATTGCGAAGCCTCCAGGGGAGCATTAAGGAGAGTTGTTTGTGCTGGGAGCAGCAGTGAGAGAGCGATTTGGTGCAATATGTATGAGATCTCACCCTCCATCACACTCCCTGTATCTCAATCACAAAACGGGTCGTTCCGACATTTGTCTTTGTTTCTCTTTCTTCGCCACTTTCTCCCTGTTTTGACCGGAACAATCATCACGTGGTCATAGCACAAACCTGTTTGTTTATTTCAAAATGAACAGAAGCAATCCTCTTCCTAAGCATTCAGGAAACCAAACTTTCCCTGGGGAATACCAACTCATGCAGGGAACCCCTCCCCAAAAGCAGTTGTGATGTTCCTACTTAACATTTAACAGTTGAACTGCCCTCACCTCAGTTTCCCCTGACTAACTGGGTTGGAAATGCCAGGAGCAGTCTCTCTCTCTCTCTCTCTCTCTCTGTCTCTCTCTCTCTCTCTCTCTTTCTCTCTCCCAGTGGAAGAAGCACAGACATCCCTCTCTTCTAGTCAGCCAGGCTGAGCCGGACCTTTTTATAATGAGCCAGCGAGAGCCTCGGCGAGAGAGCCGGCTCTGTCTGCCCGACCGGATGACGGCTGCAGTAGGCCCCCAGCAACCCAGGCTCTTATTATCCCCAGATATTTACAAGAATCATTCCAGAGACGACCGAAACACAGCGTCGGTGGGGGGAAGGTTGGGGGTTGGAGGCGGTGGCTTGTTAGTGGAAGAGTTGAAACGATCCCTGGTTGTTTTCCCAGGGAACAGTAACAAGACATGAGCTGACAGGGCCGGGGACATTGACCCCACCACCGAGTTAATGCACACGTACAAAGAGACGGTGCGATCTAGGGCTCGAGATGGCATGCTATCATTAGACTAGGTGTCGGCGTGGCGTTCAACTTAAACCCTTTCCACCGTGGCGCTTTTTCGGAATGTTTCGTGTCGGATTGCGTTTGCGTGCAAACGAATGCGTTGTAGTTGTGTTGACGTGTTCACCTGGAGAGAAACACTTCCCCTTGTTTGAAGCGTGCGTGAGCGCCTCTCCGTCCCGGCGCTCGTCCTTCAGTCCTCGTTCGCGTCTGTCCCAGTCGACTTGTCCTCCCCTCGTGTCCTTGTGAGTACGGGCATCACACCTTCTGACGTGTCTCCCCGAGTGACCCACTGTGACGGAGAGATTCCTCCGTCGTCGTCACGGCGAGAAGCGCGTGAGCGAGGTGCCGCCGTTTCACACGTGGTCGAGGTGGGGAGGCGAACCGCCGTCTGCCATGTGCCGAACACGACACGTTATTTTTAGCGACTGAGATGTCTATTTTGCGAGCTGGTTTTTTTTGTACAGCTAATTGGTAAACGTGAGGTTCCTAGAACTGTGACATGGATGATAATAGGCAGGCCACTGAAAACTTTCCTGACAGACATCACACGTTTTACCCAAACTACCAGTACCTTACTAATTCACATAATTCATTACAGTTTTTCTCGATTGGTTACACACATTTTCTGAATGCATACCTCATACTCTCAGAACTCTACACACAAATCACACACACACACACACAATGGGCAAAACCCCTCACTTCTCCTGCAAAATTAAACTTTACATTCAAAACAATGTTATTTCTTCTCAAAATTGTATTCTGTCTTCAAATGACACACACAACCCATCATATGAATCGACATTTATAAGAACCATTTGAACACTGATGTGCTCAATGTAAAACACTATCATCATAGTGATTTAGGCCTTTTTTGGTTCAGTGTTACATTTACTACAGACAGTACATACATAAGTGTGTTGTAAAATATTTGAGAATATTGTTTTTATACTCAGAACACAGAAATACACGGTAACAAATATATTTTACATATATGTACACAGTGTACATCCCAACCAACACAAAGTTGCACATACAGCGGTTTACATACAAAACAACAGAATAATTTACTGTATAGTGTATACAGTTACATTATTATTATTTTTCTTTGTATTTGCCGTAATGTTATGGCGATTATTTTCTAGGACCATGTTCATGATTTCAGTTTCCTGTTCAGGAGACAGAAGACGTTCCCGACCACCTTGTGTTGGTAATCTTTCAGTTCTGCCAAACATAGAGTAAAATACTGTAAATACTGTGTAGGAATACAAAGTAGGGATACATTTTCCAAATACTTGAAACATACTTTATTTTTACAGTCCTACAGAACTTTCCACAGGCAATAATTTACTACTGTACTCATTGAGTACTGTATTGATATGCAGTAGGCCTACTGCAATTTTGTAGTGAGAGTAGATTTCTTACCTATTCTCATTTCGGAAAGTCCCGATGATGGATGCTACAGTGTACCTGCTCAAATTTGGCTGTACTCTTTGCCCAGCCTCCCTCATTGTTAGACCATGGTTGACTACATGGTCAACCAAAGCGGCTCGGATCTCATCAGAGATTATGGTCCTTGGCCTTCCTCATCCTCGTCCTCCCTGTCCTCCTCCTCTTACTCTCACTCCTCTGCCTCTGTTTCCAATGTTGGCATCCATTGCTCAAAAACAGAAAAGGTCACCTGTTGCCCTTGTATTCTAAAGCTCTGATTGCTAATTGTAAAACTGTGTGACAGGTGTTTGTCCATGCGATGAGTCAGTGTGCGTATTTGAATGGCAGTGTGTTCTTTGTGAAAACAAAAGATTTTCTTCATGAAAATTGTGCCAAATGCAGAGAATTGTGTGTAGTGTTTTGAAAAAAGTGTGTGTTAGAACTGCAATTTGAGTGTAAAGCAGGAATTGTGCTTGTAGTTTAGCACAATTGGTTCATGGGGTTGGTGCATGAGTTACATGTTGTGGTCATTGTGTCTCAAGTACCAGTATTTGTGTGTAAACAATTGAGAAAAACTGTAAAAGCATTAAAAGCTTATTACAAGGTCCTTATTTAGACCAATAAGGGACAAGCCATAACATGTAGGAGCACAAACGCCACCAAGGTCAATAGACAACCTGCGTGGAAAATAGATTTATAGAACAGGAGCTTAAGCCGATGACACTCAAATTGGGACATTTAACCTCCTTGAGGACACATGTACAAACACACACACACACACACACATTTGAGCACACACAGGCCGAGTGCAGCAGCTGGGACTCCTTAATTGCGTGTGCTAAATTCAAATGGTATCGTTATACGTGCTGGCAGTGGCATAAATATTAATACATCATAAAGGGGACCCATAAAAAACGGTCCCCACTCATTTGCATATACAAGATGCTGTAAGTGTGTGCGTGTGTTTGTGTGTGTGTGTGTGCGACGCCTTGACGTGTCTTTCCGGCGGGAGAGAGGGAGGGATAGAGCCTATCTTGTATAGAAGAGGAAGCAGGCAGGCTTTAGAAAAGCTTAGCTGATGTACATGCTATGGAGAACGTGAATAGGCAGAAAATAACTTCCTCTCCAATCAGAGAGCTGGCGAGGTGAGGAAAACAGCAGGGGCCAGATATCTGGATGCCTGATTCCGACTGGGATCCTGGTATAAGGGGGGGGGGGGGGGGGGGAGAGATTGATTTGGAAGTGATGCCATTCATAGAGATAAAAGCTATTACAGGGGAGTGTATGCACATTATGCATACGCACAAGTACAGCTGCATGCAACACACAGACACACCACGCCCAGTGAGCCAGACACTGCAAATATTGTTGTACACTGACGTAACAGCTGTTGTCTCTCTGTTTGGCTGGTGTCTGGTTTACCAGATGAGAGGAGAGCAGAGGAGATAGAATGAGAGAACAAGAGAGAGAATGAGAAAGAGAGAATGAGAGAGAGAATGAGAGAGAGAGATAGGTAGTGGTGAGATAGATGGCAGGTGTTGACAGAGTTCCACCTGAAGGGATTTTATAGGCTCACAAATGCTCCTGCTCCACAGCTGTGCCGCAGTTTCTTAATCAACGCTGACATCGCTAAAACAACAAAAAAAGAGAAGAAAGGAAAAGAACAAGGGAAAACGATTGACAGAGAGAAAGGAGGAAGAGAGACAGTGAGAGAGTGAGAGAGAGAAGACAGGCCCAGAGGCAAGGAGACAACCATGTGTCTCTCTCCCAAAATGAGCGCTAATCTAATTAGCCATCAGTTAGCTCCAGCTAACTGTCGTGGAAAATGTAAGCAAAACGTCAGCGAGATTCTCTCGGCACCACGGAGGTGAACCTCACTGTTTTGACACAAGGAGGAGCCCGATCCAGTTCCCAAGATACACACAGATTAGCCTAAACCTCCTAGTAATGCTAGCTCCGATTAGCATTAGAGGGTAAAATGTACTGTAGCTACTCACCACTACGTATGCTCACCATGAAGGATAATTAACCAAGCTCCCCAGGAGATAATTGCACAGACATGCTCAGGGATAATGAGCTCGGATGGAGGAATGGATGGGGAGGGTGAGTGAGGGTTTAGTGTTTCTGGTTAAATATGGTTAGGACTATGAAATAGACAGTGATGATCACATTCTGGAAGTCTGGTAAACCAAGGTGCAGAGTGAGGGAGATATTGTGTGTATGTGTGAGTGGAGAGAGAGCGAGAGAGCATAAGGCTTTAGCCAGCTTTGTTCCAGGCGCTGTTGTCAGCAATATTTTTCCTACCCTCTCTCCAGCCCAGACGAGAGGGAGATGGACATTTTCACTTTCCCATTTCCTTCTTCGCTGAAACCACTTACCTCCTCCAAATATTTTGGACGAGTGTGAAAAAGTGGAGATTTAAGGGACCTCTCGAGGTACATTTCTTGACGACTGGTGGTGGTGGCACTGACGGTCACGCACGCACACATGCGTACACTCGGCACGCAGCCTTTTGAGGGGGAGCACACACATTCGGATGTACAGTACACGCATGACGAAGCATTTTGCTAAGAGCTCAGAGCGGGTCCTGGAGCACCAACATCCTGACTGATTTATTAGGCACGGGGAGAAGCATCGCTTTTTATCGCTCCTTTGCGTCACCCTCCCCCCCCCTCTTTACCCCCCCCCCCCCCCCCCTTTGTGATTAAGCTCTTCCAGTCATTCCTGCACAAAAGATGCGTCTGGTCTTGAAAAGGGGCTTACATCATCTGCACCGCTCAGAGTTAAGGTCCAAGGTTTTGGATTTGACAAGGACAGCTGTTAGTGAGGCTTTACAAAGCAGAGGTGCGGTTGTGTGTGTGTGTTCCTGACGAGTATGGTAGAGACCAGGCCCTGAATGACTCACCTTACTGATTCAGTTACTCTCGCTCTCTCTCCCTCTCTTTCTCTTTTGGCTGCCAGCTTGTTACCGCTAATGTGATCATCCTCATGCCACTGCTGCCAGCGAGCCCTCATCACAGAGCACCAATGCATGCCAGGACATGGGCCTGGGCAGCCCACACACCACGCCGCGCCACGCCGCGCCACGCCGTGTTCACGTGTGAGCCACACACAAACGCGCACACGCGAGCCGACACTAACACACTGCCTTCACTCGCGTAGTGACGCACGCCTGTGTGTGTGTGTGTGTTCCCATCTCAAAAGGAAGAAAAGCGTCCGAGAAGGCATTCGAATTCATGAGCTGCTTAATTCTGCGTGTACACGCATTCGAGGATCTGCATACCCTGCCTTCACAATGCAATTCAAATCCCCCTCCTCGCTCTCATCTCTCTAGAGCAGCAAATTACTCCTGGACACAACGGCGACGCATCAATTTGGTTCAGACTGACAAAAAAAAGAAAAAAAAGAATGTATACAGAGAGCGGCCCAGTCTCTCTCCGAGTTTTCTCCACCCTTTGGTGCCCTGATAGCTAGCGGTCGTGTCTCAAATCCCCCAGAGATAAAAACAAGCACGCTTCCCCAGACAAACTGGGACCAAACAGACGCTGTATAGACCCTGTACAGGCACAACGTGGCCCGTCTGAAGTGGAGGCGTTTGTGATTGCAATTGCAGGAGGAAATAAACGGGGGGGGGGGGGGGGAGGTGAAAGGCGACTGCTTAAATTGGCTGGATATGATTTAGGCTCCATTGTTACAGTGGGGGTTGTAGCGGAGAGATGGAGGGATGGGGGGAGGAGGTACTTGTCAATCACAGCGTGGCAGAAGCGTTCCAGAGAGAAAATGGAGGCCGAGCCAATGACAGCGTGGCAGAAGCGTTCCAGAGAGAAAATGGAGGCCGAGCGAGGTGGGCAATGAGAGGAGTGAACGGAAGGAGGGAGAGCTTGAAGCGAAAGGCCGTAGTCGCAGAATGAAGCCAGTTCTCTGGCTCTCCTGGTTGCTAATCCTTTACCCTACAGCAGCCTTTCCCAACCCTGGTCCCGGGGGGCCCCCTGCCCTGCATGTTTGAGATGTTTCCCTCTTCCATCACACCTGGTTCAAATGAAGGGGTCGTTATCAAGCTCAGCAGAAGCCGGTGACCTGCCACACGTGTGCACATATGACCATACGCACGCACGCACACACACACAACAAACAGAACTCACTCTCACTCACACTCCTCAAACGAACTTTGAAACACACACACACGCACGCACACAAGGCAGATTGTGTGATTTCCCGTTGAATTCTGCGGTGAAGAATATCTAGCTGTATATGTGAGTGTTGGTGAGTAGCTCTACTGAGACCCCAAAATTGGAAGAGCACATTTTGTGCTTCTCCCTGCATATTCTTTTAAGAAGTAGGTTATATTTCACACATCAACAAGCACCCATGTACATGTGTACCACCGTGGATGCACAGGTTTCGGATTTTCGCAAATGGTATTTCAATAATACATTGACATTGAATAGGCCCTTTGCCATGTGACGTAGATCCACTGTCAGTTTATTGACAGCTGCTCCGATTGGTCTAATGGTGGCCTTCATTGCTTGCTGTGACACAGTTAGTCGCTGTTGAAAATAAATCAACAATTCATTCCTGTTCGAATTTTAGAGAAATATTCATAGGGATGAAGAACAAAGTTTGTATTCAAGCACCAACGTCGAACTCCATCGTAAGAAAGTTCTGAATTTGAACCGAAAATGAACTGTGAAACAGGAGACGAACACGGCCAGAGTGAGAAAGCGAGAGAGACTGTTCCCGTCTGTACGTTTCCCACATCTATTGATGACAGTGATTAATCAATCTGCTGCTTGGTGACAATAGCCGCTTGAAGTTTGAGGCGTATCGGACCTCAAACGGCATATAAACGGGACATAAGATGAGTGTCTGCCTCTCTCTTACTCCTCTCTTCCTTTTATGGGCCCAACAAAGCCTCCTTTAATCATTCCCGCTTTGAACAAGAGGGCTTAATGGCTCTCATGGGGACCAATAGGCGGCCATCTTGACAGATGCTGTCTGTGGGGAATGGAGAGAGGAGTGGAAAGGGGTGACTGAAAACGACAAAGGCTGTTTGAATGGAAAATCTGTTTCTCTGAGTTGTACTATGGGATGGAGGTATGATGTGGATTGAGGACAGTAAAGAAGATGTTCAAAGAGAATGAGAGCAAAAATAGTTGTTTAACACACATTTAAAATATCCTCTGTTTCATCATTAGAAAGGTCATATTGTTTTGATTTCATGCTCTTATCATAATTTTAACACCCTGAAATACTATTGATGTGAATGTCCAAATAACAGTTATTACTGTAATACTGAACTACTGTAGAAATAAGAGGAATACCAATGCCAAAGACTCGGTAGAAAAGAGTTTTACACTTTATATAACTAGGCATTTAAACCTTTTTAGTGAAAACCTGCTTAAAAGGTCATCTCTCTCAAACCACACAACATGTTTTATCTTCTCTTTAAAAACGCCAGATGAAGCCACAACCTGAATAATTCAAGAAAGTTCTAAAATGTCAGCTATTTTGGTATTGGTTGAGAATATTCTCTGGTTCTTTTTGTGCCCTGATGCCAAGAACGTTCCAGGCAATTGTGGTTCTTTGAAGATGATGATATGCCAATTAAAGAACAGCAGGAGCGGCACTTTGACAGCTGCCAGTCTGGTGTGTCGACGTGCGGTAATTTCGTAATGAACTTCCTCTGGTAGTACATTACTCATGTAAACAACTGGAAGCCCAGCTTAATCACTCCCGATTGTTTGTTTTACTGGAGAATTATGAAGGTGAACGAGGAGAAAACATGCTTCCCCGGGAACTTCAGGGTGTTTGTTTGCCCTTGGAGAACCAATATAAAGGATTAACACGCAATATAGCCTAGTGTATAGTAAACAGGAATTTATACTCTACCTCCCCCTTTTTACTCCCCCCCTCCCCCAACTTTAGTGTTGCATGTCTGAGAGAAAGAGGATTGTCCACGCAATTGGCTCCGTTGCAACATGACCGCAAAGATGGGTCAACTCAAGCTTCTGTTAAACAATGCTAATGAAGGCTAATCTGATTATTCCAATTGCCCAAGCATCCCATGCTAATGCATCCGCACATTAATGAGAGATTTTTTACGATTGGACCAAATTCTAATGAGAAGAAAATGGATTTGACTACTCTCTGGGTTGGAATGGTTTTGGTCAGGTGACATTTTGGAAATGCACTGGAGGCAGTGTGTTTTTGCAGCTGTATGTTAGGTAAAGCTAGCTTCCTCCTAACAACCATGAGCCACTGGTTAACTGTCAGGACAAATGTAATTGGACTAGACCCATGGGGTTCTGTTAAACACACAATATTTGTCCCCAGATATTTGGGTATCATGTCATTTGCAATGCAACATAGCTCCCATTGGCAGAATTTGAATAGCTTTAACAAGCTCATAGATTTAGCTAGACAACACCACTTGCCATGTTCTAAAGTCCCAGAGGGGTTGATGATTAAGCAATGTCACACGACAGCGAGTGCTGTTTTGCTGAATATCGGCACGACTGTTAACACCAAGGTTCTGCATGGCCTATCCATGTTAGCTACGCTAGCTAATTTTCTCAGTGGAGTTAATAAAGAACATCAACATTCTGTGTTTTTTCCAGGGGAGGGGGAGGGGGGGGGGATGACTCAAGAGTTACGAAAGGCAGAGTAAAGGAGGGAAAAGAGAAACAAAATGAATAAATCGCATGTGAAAAAACAACGCAACAATCCCTATTACGGGGAAGATGAAAAGAAAGCAAAATCTATAATCCCAAACACTGAACCGCCTTAAGCATAAGTCATTCCTGTTAGAAAAATACATTCACTCATCTTTGAGTTAACTCCTGACATGGTAATCATTTTATTCTCAGGTAAGGCGAGGGTGTTCACGGAGTCAAAGGCTAACCAGTTTTCCATGACAGAGGAAAAGATGATTTAATGCTTTTCATACCAATTCTGAAAAGCACTGAGTCATCATTGACATTTGTGAATCTTGACAGTCATCAAAGCAAGCCTTTTTTTGCTCTGGCTCTATATATTTTGTATTTTACCATTACGATTTTAGGCAAGGGAGGGTACATTTTTCTCCCCTTGTAAATTGTGTGTGTATCGGGGGGGTGGGTTGTGTGTGTGTAAGCCTACTGTAAAAGTGTGTGAGATTGCGTGTGCATGTGCGTGTGTGTAAACTAGTACAGTCATGGCGTCTTCTTCGGATGTCATTAAAAGTCATAAGTGGGGGGGGGGGGGGGGGTTAATCTGTTGAGCGGGGCAGGGAGGGATGCGCAGCATTGAGATGCAAAGCCCGGATGGAGAGAGTCTGTTCCCCTCTCTAGATGACGCCCGAGCTTCCTGTTTGACACGGGATTAATACCAACAATGCTGAGATTTATTTGGCCTCGTAAAAGGAGAGAGGCTGGGTGTCTCTCTCTCGCCCCCGCTCTCTTAATCTATATATATGCTATATCCGACTCTCTCTCTCTCTCTCTCTCTCTCTCTCTCTCTCTCTCTCTCTCTCTCTCTCTCTCTCTCTCTCTCTCTCTCTCTCTGTCTCTCTCTCTCTCTCTCTCTCTCTCTCTCTCTCTCTCTCTCTCTCTCTGTCTCTCTGTCTCTCTCTCTCTCTTAATCTATCTTTGTGTGCCTCTTTCTGTCAATTGCCTCCCAAAAATGCACGGCTTCTGCAAGTCTTCGGGGGTTGGGAAAAGACTTAAGGAATGACGGAGGTGTTGTAGGACTGATGTGTGCGTGTGTGTTTGATTCGTAATGTGTGTGTAATAATGTGTGTGCGGGTGAATGATGGCTCAATAAAACCACTGCCATCTCAGATTTGTCCATCTCATGCCCATGTTTCCATATAAAACCCAACCAAACTGGTCTTCTAACTAGTATGTGAGGTTCTGGAAGAAAGAATGTCATTGCTTGTATTGATGTTGTGCAATAATGTCACAGTTTGCACAGGCCGAACATCTCAAAGCTTTCAGGACCAGACCTTGGTGTCTCTCTTGTCTCTCTCCCCCATTCTTCCCGGAACCTAATCAAGGTTCTGTGGAGGAAAACAACAGATGAAAGCTTGTCTGAGGCGTGTGTGCGTATGTGTGTTGTTTTTTGTCGGAGAGAGAGAGAGAGAGAGAGAGAGAGAGAGAGAGAGAGAGAGAGAGAGAGAGAGAGAGAGAGAGAGAGAGAGAGAGAGAGAGAGAGAGAGAATGTGTGTTGTTTATTACACAGCACTGTGTGGGTTTAAGGGAGGGAGAGAGGGGGCTAACGTATTCCAGGGTGTATGGGCGCACGCCCCCTTTTTCTATCCCTCTCCAATCTCCCAAAAGGCCGGCCTCGGGAGAGATGCCGCAGTGGCTCAATTAGAGGAGAAGGCGGCAAATGACCTGTTGTTTCCTCGTTCCTCCTCTCTCCTTCATTTGTCGTCTTCCTCCCGGTGCACGTTCTCCGTCATCTCAGAAACAACTGAGAACGACCAATTAGTGAACTACATCAAAGAGGAGACACACACCCACACACAGAAATACACAAACGGAAACACTCACCCAAATACATACACACACACACACACACAAACATTCACACACACACGAACATACTCCAGAAACACACACAGAGAAGAAAGCTCAATAAAAGACACAAACACACACACAGTCATTTGGCGACAAACACAGCCACACACATAAAGAAAAATCATTATTACATGCTCAATAAACCAACACAGACACACACACACACACACATAGTGTATGCCCTTTCAACCTCCTCTGTCTACACCAGAACTGGCTGCATCTGATTGGCCTAACCACAGTGAAGGCCAGGGGATCCAATTAGAGCTCACGAACAGCCCACCCCTCCCATTTTGCCCGCAGATGTAAGGGTCCACCTATACAAGTGCCTATCATGCCCACGTCAGAAGGACAGACCTACAGACACAGAACCCCTCCAGCATTAGAGACAACACCATTCACATCAACTGATTCGGTCTGTTGAATATTGAAACTGTAATTTGTTCAGGAGCTCATGCCTCTTTCATTCACTGCAGAGGATTGGCTGTGAGACTCCCCCCCCCCCCCCTTTTAACCAATAACCTTTAAATCAGCCCCAATCTGGGTTTTTATTGGCTGACGCCTGCTGTGGAAGGGTGACCTTTTGCCCAGCAATGCAAACAGCGTTGAGTGGTTGTCACGGGTGGTTTAATGGCTGTGCTGAGTCTATTAGAGGGCGTAATTAGTGTTGGATTATTGCTGTGGGAGAGCTCAGGTGGAACCACTGACACCTGGGCAACAGCCTCTGAGGAGGAGTTTTGGTGTAACCCCCCCCACTGCTGTGTACAAACTAGCTCAGATGTCCATCTTGGCTGGAAGGAGTTTTTATTTGCATGACTTGACTTCCTTGGCTTGTCTTGTTGATGTCTGTTTCTGTCGGCTGTGTCAGAACCACACTCCATCTCACACCTACCTCAGCTCAAATCTCAAGGACACATTCTCTATTCATACCTTTCTATTCATACCCTCGTTTTCTATGTCACTCTCTCTTCTACCCCATTCTTTCTTTACCTCTATTATTGACTCATGAAGGCCACAGGAAACAGAACGCAGACAACGAAAGCCGAAGTTCAGTTAAAGGGTTGAAGTGACTCAGAGGCTGATGCTCACCTGCACGTCAATTTACAAGCACTCACACCAGCCCAAACACACCTCCTCACTCACAACGAACGGAAATTTCCGCCACTCTTCTCCAATCATTGTCGCCGTTCTGTCTATCCTTTTTCTTTCAATCGGTTACTATGGTTGCACGCTGGGAGCTTAAACAGTCTTAAGACGAATACTTCAGAACCTCTTTCTAGCCCCACTCTCTTTTTCTCTTTCTCTACACACAGTATATTTATTTATCTGCTCTCTCTCTCTCTCTTTATATATATATATATATATATATATATATATATATATATATATATATATATATATATATATATGGCTTTTGCCATCTCCCACAAACCCACGCCGGAGTGTTCACCAAAAAATGGTTTCTCTGCTTTATCATCCATCCTGCTCTGCTTCCTCTGAGGGCGACCAGGAGCAGTGGTCGGCCTCACCAAAGGCAAGTGGGGGCTAAGTCCAAGTGCTCACCAATACCCCGGCCAGGGCCATGCAGGAGAACAATCTGTTCCATCGCTTCTTTTTATGCAGAGGAAACTCATGTGAGCGTGGCGAGCGCACCCAAAATGTACTCAGAGAGGCACGTGAGATAGCCCACCTGAGCACGGCACGGCGATATTTCGGATGATTGCACCCTCCTCCGCCCTCCTCCGCCCTCCTCCGCCCTCCTCTACCGGCAGGTCTATCAGGCAGAAACACTGTCAGCCACAGCTTTGTGTGCCCCCAGGGTTAAATGCTACAGAGCTAAACTCAATCACCTCTTGCCGTGGGAGAGCGTGTTAGCGGACAGAGGGAGGATATACTGAATGATATAAGGAAATTGGGAAGATTGTTGACTCTTATCGTCCTTCATCACCTCCACCCGCCCCCCCCCCCCCCTCCACACACACACACACACACACACAGGCAGACGCGCCAATATGGTGTCGGCTTATTGTGCTCTCGTAAGGAAGACGAGCAGATGGACCTGATTAAGATATATGAGGCGCTGGAATGGAGAATGGACTGTGTGTGTGTGTGGGTGTGAGTGTGTGTGTGTTGGGTGAGGGTGGCTAGAAGTGTGTGTGTGTGTGTGTGTGAAAGGGCTAGGTACGGTAGATATGATAGAAAATTGACCCTAGAAGACATAGTACATGTCAAACAGTACTTACAGGCTGTGTAAGACAGGACGATGACATGTTCTGTGTACGTATTATTTCCTCATCCCTCTAACTGGGTACAGAAACACATTAAGTGGCCTTGTTATAGTCAGCTTCTAATGGCTGTTCATCTAGGCATATTAGCATAGCCATAATGATCAAAGGGAGATTGACTGTATAATTATAACCGCACAATTATGGGAGCCGGCACTAGGAGTCATATAGAGAATAAAAAAACACCCGATGTGTTCGACAATAAAATGCTTCATCAAGCAATATCTAGTCAGTCGGTTGATTTGTAACGTTTTACGATTCAGTTGGTCATGTGACGTGAGGGGTGATCATGTGACGTGAGGGGTGATCATGTGACGTGAGGGGTGATGTTGTGAGGGGGACGGACGGGCTCTCTTGGTTGACGTCATCACTGTGCGCCCCGGATGATGTCATCGTGGCCGGTCGTGCTTCTATCTGTCTTTCTGTTCCTCTCTGTCCCTCGCTCGCTCTCTACTTCCTTCGCCCACTTCCCCACAGCAGCGCTTGCTCATCTTCTCTCTCGCGCTCTCTCTCTAGAGAGAGAGCGCACATTCATTCCTCTGTTCCTCCTCTGTCCTCCGTGTCTCCCTCCTTCTCCCGCCCTCTCTTCCTCCTTACTTCTCCTTGGAACACTCCCGGGGGCCTCCCCCTTTCCTCTATCATTCCCCCCTCCCTCCCTTTCTCTGTCTCCCTCCCAGTCTGTTAGTGGAGTCTAAAAGCAGGGTTCAGAACGACCAAGGCGCAGGCTCTTTGCTAGATTAATTTTGGGGGCTCTGGCCCAGCCTCTGTACTGTACATAATGAAAGTGAGTCAGGGATTAACGGCAAAGAGAGGGAGAGGGAGATCGAGAAAGAGGGAGATAGAGAGAGGGAGGGAGAGGGATAGAGAGAGAGATAGATAGAGAGGGAGGGAGGGAGAGTGGCCACGGGCGACCCCCCACCCATTTGCTGCCTTGGCAGAAAAGACATCTCTCTCTCTCTCTCTCTCTCTCTCTCTCTCTCTCTCTCTCTCTCTCTCTCTCTCTCTCTCCTCCCACTCTCCATCCCTCCATGCCCCCTCCAGTTAATTACAGTAATGGTTTTGCTGTCCTTGGGGGCCACTTGGAGGGCAGAGGGCGGGGCATGGGGTAAGGGGGGTACAGTCCGGCATCGTCATGGTTTACAGAATCACAAACACATAACCCATGGGTGTTGTAGTATTGCCGGTGGAAATATTGTGCATGGGAGACAAACGCGTGCAAGATTCGGTGTGGAGGAGGGGTTGCTATGACAGCCAATCAAAGTAGGCGTTGGTGCATGGCATGGACTTGTTGCCAGTGTGGTGCTTCAGAATGCAATTGGAGCAAATTAATTTATGGGTGTTCAGAAAGCCGTTGCTTGTAATATATTTAAAACCAGTAGGCCATTCTACTAAGAGAGAGGACCAGGACAATTCAATTACAAGAAATTGGCACAAAATATCAGTAAAATAAATAAATAAACAATTCTGAGAAAGCTGACTCTACTGTAAATTGCTAGAATTAATGAACACTGGACTTCATCAGAGCAGACACACAGACACACAGACACGCACACACAAACACTCTAAGCTCTACGACGGCGTTAATATGGCAGCTTTGACTTTGAGATAACTCTGGAAGTATAGGCTTCCTTTCCCACTCATGTTATTTATATGTGAGTGCATTGTGCCTGTGTGTGTGTGTGTTTGTGTGTGTCTGTGTGTGCGTGTGTGTGTGTGTGTGTGCGTGTGTGTGTGTTTTTGTGCTACAAGGGGCTTCTCATCCAGTACTCCCACTCTGCTCTCCTCTGAGGAGTTGGGGAAGAGAGATTAAGAACAGGCTAGAGAAAGGGCAAACGGAGGGAGGGGAGAAAAGAGAGGGAGGGGAGAAAAGCGAGGGAGGGGAGGCAGAGTTTAGTAAAGGTGGAGGATACATTATGCATGTAGGATGTTGGAAGGGATCGTTTTAAGCTCCGAATTTCCATCCGGCGGCTAGCCTCGTCACTGTTTGCAACTGTACATTGTTAGTGCTCGCTAAATTGCCAGGTGGTGACCTGTTTCTTGGCCATGTGTCATCGTCACACACACACAGTCACACACACTGTTACACCAAAAGCCACATACACAAGTTCCAGACGCACACTCGCATCGACACACGGCCGCACACACACGAAATCGCCGATGACTGCAATTATTACCGTTTGTTTGCGGATTATACTGTACCTAGATTGTTGTCACGGGTCACGAACGAATGCTCACGACCACAACTGGAACACGGCGTTAGTCACAACCATGCACACTGGTCACAGGGACGCTGTCTCGTTAGACGTAACGAACCAAAGCCATTTACATAATAGGTGTTTGTGGACCCACAAGCGTGCCATCCGAACACCACACTTTTCATACATTCGCCAGTGTGACTGTTTGCACGGCAGGAAGGATCACTACGAGACCTTCGCAGCATGTAAGATTCGACCGTCGTCGATGCGATAATTGGGCCCGTGCGCCGACGCCGTTACTATCCGCAGAGAGGTCCCCCGTGGCGACAGCCGTGTTGGATGACGGCCAGCTTGACGAGAGGGCAGGGGTCAACGAGGGGTCGACTCGCAATTTGCGCCGTGCTGACCCGGCGATGTGGAGGCTGCGTTCACGCACATGAGCTCTGCGTGTGTGAGAGTGTGTGGGGATGTCTGTGTGTGTGCGAGTGTGTGAGGATGTGTGTGTGTGTGAGGGTGTGTGTGTGTGTGTGTGCATCCCTAAACCCCTTGCGTGTGCATTCCAGTCTTGTACGACGTCGATTGCATTCCACCATTCTATAGAGTGTGTCTGTTCATGAATCATACTACAACATGCCATGTCATAACCCAATTTGCCCCGAGGACAGTGGGCATATAAATCAAGTGCACCCCACCCCGGTGTGGGTGAGGGAAGCAGGGAGGGATACATAATGGTTCAGCTGGAGTAACAACCAAATGAGGACGAGTGAGAAGCCTAAAGAGAGGAGACAGCTGGCAGCGTGCAGGGGAGGGGCCTGGGAGCGGCCGGAGGGGAGACTTCCTGTCGGGCTGGCCTCACTTTTTCCTCTCTCTCTCTCTCTCTCTCTCTCTCTCTCTCTCTCTCTCTCTCTCTCTCTCTCTCTCGTCGCTCCTTATGTCTCTCGTCCTCTCCGTACCTCTCTCGCTCGCTCCCTCGCTCGCTCCCTCCCTCTTTCTTCATGCCAGTCCTACAGTCATCAACACCTCACACACCTTTCTCTCACACACACACACACCTTGGATACTGAGCAGCTGAGAGACTAGATAATGACCAGAAGGGGTGGGGAAGGGGGGAGGGGGGATAGAGCAAGACAGAGAAATAAAGTGGTAAGACTAAATACGAGAGAAACACTTGTAATTGCTTACAGGAACCTGTGAGAGAATGAACGAGAATGTGAAGAACAGGGAAGAGTGAGAAAAGCTAGGTTGACGGAGTTATGATGAGATCTGTGAGCCATTACAGGGTTCCCTCTCTCCGCCTAACTATCTCTCTCTCTCTCTTTCTCTCTCTCTCTCTCTCTCATTTCTTCCTACTTTCTCCATTTCCATCCTCTTCTCGTTCTCCCTCTCCAACATCTCCCTTCTTACCCTGCGTTCTCTCTCTCTCTCTCTCCTTCCGAGGCATGAGTTCCCGAGTAATTGGGAGAGAGGCTATGGGCCCCAGCAGCAGAGGCGCCGGCCCCTCCAAGCCGACGCCATCAACACAGATGGTGTTGTGTTCTCTGGCAACCCCACGGTAACGTGGGGTTACCGTGGGGTTGCCGTTGCCGTTACGGCCACGTTACCATGACGACGGAGAAAACCCGCTCCGGGCTCCCGATGGCGCAGTGAGATTCTGAGATTAGCAAAACAGAAGGCTTGGTTTCCATCTCTTGGTCCGGGCTTCAGTTTCGTCACGTTCAGAAATGCTCATTTGAAATTCCCGAGGAGTCCAAGACAATTCAATTGAACTTCCGAATTTCAGGGGGAAACTGGAGAATGTGTAACCCTCCGTACAGAATGTAATCGTTTGTAAATATTGCACAGGGATAGTATTTACTAAAGAATATCTACCATTCTACCTAACCAGTCAAGGTCAAGAGTCAAGGTCAAGAACTGTTTTTTTTCTTCTTCACAGCAGCTGTACATTCCACCCATGTAGAATTTTAGCAGGTTTACACAGTACCAATGAATATTTATGTCAGCACTGCATACTGGTGATGGCTAGGTCAAGACACATTTTTAAGGTCAGTGTGTTTCTGTGTGTGTGTCTGCAATCCCTGTGATGTGAGTCTGACTGTTGCTCTCCATCCTGCCCTTTTAAACCTTTCAAGAATTCCTGGGCAGTCAGGGGTGTGGTGATGGTGGTGATGATCAAGCGTGTGTGTATATGTTTCCGTGTATGTGCTCGGGTACTGTATGTGTGCGTGTAAAAAGCGAGAGGCCTGTTTGCGTGTGGGGTGTTGCGTGTGCCTGTCTGAATGCGTGGGTTAGGGATAGTGTGTCAGAGAGAGAGAGGGCTCCGTGCTCACACTCTTCAGTCAGTTCCCTGCTCCCCCCCACCCGCGCTCTCTCTCTCTCTCTCTCTCTCTCTCACACACACAAACACACACAAACACACACACACACACACTCCGGCCAGACGTCAGGCAAGTTTCACACCCCAGTGGACCTGTCTGTCTGCGAGCCTACCTTGCCCCCCCCCCCCCCCCCGTGGGAACACTGAAACCCTGCATCAGGACCTGCACACGGGGCCAGAGGATGAGGAGTTGGCCACGGCCCGGCGAGCACCACGGCTGACAGGCACTACGCACGCTCGTTAGGCTGACGCACACACCCAGAAACACACACACCCAGAAACGCACACACCCAGAAACGCACACGCCCAGAAACACACACACGCGCAGAAACACACACGCGCAGAAACACACACGCGCAGAAACACACACGCGCAGAAACACACACGCCCAGAAACACACACGCGCAGAAACACACACACACGCAGAAACACACACGCGCAGAAACACACACACCCAGAAACACACACACGCAGAAACACACACACCCAGAAACACACACGCGCAGAAACACACACACGCAGAAACACACACACGCAGAAACACACACACACGCAGAAACACACACACGCGCAGAAACACACACACACCCAGGGGCGTGGACGGCGGGTGAGTCAGAGAAGCTGCCTTGAGACCCCACCCTCCCACCAACCTCCACCCCCCCCCACCCCTCCTCTGACCTCCCACGGCTCTGACTCTTTCCCAGGGTCTCTCTTCACCGTGAAGACCCCTAGCACCTCGACTCCACACACACACACACACACTGCAGACTTCACACTCCCCGTTCGCCAACGTCACCTGGAACAGAATGTTCTCCCTTCTTTGCACCTCATCGAGGGACGAGCAGAGACGAGCGGGACAGGAAGTGAGAGAAAGGCCAGCTCGTAACGTGGACACCGCTGGAGTCACTCCCATCCTGCTGGAAGACTCACATGAAAGACCTTCTTCTCTTTTTGACAGGAATCCATCCACAAACTGTCTCGTAATGTTGGCTGTGGTAATCAACGACATGGAGGATGACAAGGCTCTCAATGGGGTTCAGTTGATATGCAGCCTCTGTGTGTGTGTGTGTGTGTGTGTGTGTGTGTGTGTGTGCTGGGGGAAGAGGGGGGGGGGGGGGTTGTACCCTATCAATCTCCCTGGATCCCTCCCTCTCCACTGGACTGAAGTCTGGATCCCACAGGGCCATGCTGTGTGGCCTTTTCAATAATGGAGGAGAGAGGGAGAAAGTGAGAGAGTGAGAATTTTGTCTCATGGCGGGAGCACCTCCTGTGACATTTACCTCCAGCCAAGCCCTCAATCTCTGTGTGTGCGTGTATGTTTGCACCAGATTCTAATGACACCCCCCATTGGCACACACACCCTTCTGGCATCGACCCCCCCCCCCCCCCCCCGCCACCTCACCACATGGGTCCCCTCTGTGTAACGAGGAGATGGGGAAGAATGGAGAAAGAAGGAAAAAGAGAAGGAAGTGAGAGAGAGAGTGAGACTGAGTGAGAGACAGAGAGAGAGAGAGTGAGAGAGATGGTGAGAGAGAGAGAGAGAGTGAACTGTTTAATAAGCATTTAATACTTCATTAACCTTTTGTTTCCAACCCCATTTTGTGATCCACCGCCTGCACCTCTCTATGGTGGTCCACGACAGATGATGTGTGTCATTTCCTCTCTGTCACCTGGGCGGTCAGGAACCAGCGGAGAAGAAACTTGCTGGAGGTTCATTACTGGGCTGAAAAGCTATGTATCAGCTTGGAGGTGAGTCATGTGTTCTACTTCTCCACAAACTAAAGAGTTTTGGATATAACATGTTTTTTTATTGAATCTGTTTTATTACAAGAGACAAGCCAGGTCTGAAAGGATCTTGATCCTGTTTTTTTTCCAAAAGGTTTCAACTCAGTATTTTGCTGACAGAATGTGCTTTATTAAACAGGTTAATTGCCTGACAACACAGAAACAAACTGGATTTTTCTTGTTTTCACCCCACATTTCTTTTTACTGCATATCTTCAATGAAAATTCAATGCCTGACAGAATGTAGTTCCTCAGTTATGAGTCTGTTGTCTACCTGTTGGAGCAGCAGCAACTCATCACTGATGATCATACAAGCTTTCGTGTGAGCAGTGTTTGGAACACCTCAAACCCTCTATCTCTCGTGTTGTTTACTCAAGACGACGAGGAAACGATTCCATGTCTGATCCTGTCAGTCACCCGTCGTCACCATGGAAACCAACCCCACGAGGAGAGAGGAAAGCCAAGCATGAGGTATATGAGTCTGTATCTTCATAAGGAAACTCACTAAGATCTTAACAACGTCCCCCCCCCTTGAGTTACACGTGTCTGTGACAAATATTACAAGCAACATCTAATTGTCCACTTGACATATGAAAGTTAATTTCCTGAAGCTATTCTAGGCATGACATATTCATAATCACTTATTTGGCGATAATTCCAGAGGGCCAATGCTGGCAACACAGCTAAATCTGTAAACTGCACTGCCTCAGCAAGTACACCGTGTTGGGGGAGAGATTTTACATGTGACAACACTGCCCTCTGGTGGAGAGATTGTAAAGTCACCCAACACGAGGAACAGGCTGAAGAAAGACCTTTTATACCACAGCACAGAGATTTCAGAGAACACTTCTTCTAAATGACACACACATACTCTGGACAACATATGCAAGAACATGTTCAACAGCCACGATCCCAGATGACATCGCGGAGCTACAACCCCCGGCCCACTGACAGCCAACATAGCAACCTCGTTCCCAGGGAGTCCCCTCTTCCCCCAGCTATGCATTTTTAAAACGACGCTCAAAAGAAACTGACCTTACATCGCCTCTCCCAGTGCTCTACTAGAGCCCCCTCTGGTGGCGTCCTGCCGCAACAGCAGCTCCTTGGCCAGGTCGGGCCTCCCGCTCTTGGCCAGACAGTGGGCCAGCTGGGAGGATTTGGAGGGCTGCGGGGCGGCGGGGAGAGACCTCCTCCACAGGCCCAGGATGTGGAGGGCCTGGGCGGGGAGGCTGTCGGGGGCCTGCAGCCTCACCATCTGGATGGAGCTCCGGCGCAGGCGCAGGGAGAGGACCAGGGGCGTCAAGTCCTCCTCGGAGAGCTCCCGGGAAAGCCAGCAAAGCAGGGCGTCTGACAGGGCCTCTGGAGGAGGGAGGGAGGGAGGGAGGGAGGGGGGGGGGGGGAGGAGGGAGTGGACACGGAGAGAGGGAGGAGAACGGGAGGAGGAAGAGTCACTAGAAGAGAAAGACGGAGAGGAGGAAAGAGCAGGACGGAAGGAGAGGGAGAGATGGAAAAGGGTGTCGGGGACCGAGCATCCCATGCGTATCCCATACCTGTCTCGTCACACAGCTTCACCTTAGCGCTCACAGGTCGACAGATGGATCTCACTTTCTGTAGACAAAAACAAAACAGATATAAACAACCCAACCGAGCCCATGGCCTAAATCTAGAGATGAACAGAAATGTTCAAAGCATGGGTGATTGTCACTCTTTAGCGGTGTAGCACCTTGGGCAGCGTCAACGACAGCTTGCAGACGGGCTCGTCGAGCGGACGAGAGCTCGAGGGCAGCGCCTCATCCCCACGCCGTTCTAGTTGACCCCTGGCGACCTTGTGGAAGACGGCTGTCCCCTTGTAGTGCGGCGAGCTGTAGTTCCCGAACGGGTCCACCTCTGTAAGACGCAGGAAGAGGCGGTTCTTCCTCTGGCTGTGGAAGGTGATTGGCACACAGGCGCTGCCAGTTTGGTTGTTCAGGTGCTCTGGAAGACAAGCATCAAGTAAAAAGATTGGCATCGTAAGAAACCTTTTATTTTGGTAGACTGTTTTAGGGTTAGGGTTTTTTTCTTCGTCTTTCTAAGGACGAGAAAAATGTCAACCCTTGCAGCTGCCAGGGTGGCAACAACTTCAGTGATCATTTCAGCAATGACAAATAAGAAATAGCTCGAAATGCTGAACGTCAGTTTGGCCCTGACTACAGAAAGGTGGGGTTTTATACCTATGTGTGTGTACTTCCAAGTTGGTTATGCTTCAGAGAGCGAGTTATTCAAGCAGACAGAAGAGTCAATCCATCAAAACTGACTAAACGCAATATCGACAACGTAAAAGTGGGATGAATAGCCGGGAAATAATGGGCGAAAGTCCAAAAGATGCCTACATTAATATCCTTGACTTCAAAGCTTGTCTGAGAGGACTGAACGAGATTGATTTTGTGTTTTCTCACTTGGATACCCTCCTCTCCCAAACATATAACTCATTCTCTTTATCATGAGGGATTTGGACCTGCTATGGTAGCAACAACAGTATAAAGATAAGCCAGTGTTGACAGGGCAAAGACACCGCTTGTGGGGTCATGACCTTGACAGAGACATAAACATTACAAACATTCATGTTTTGTTGATGGCTGTGAAAGGTTGATGTATCCAACCTACAGTGTGTGTGTGTGTGTGTGTGTGTGTGTGTGTGCGTGTGTGTGTGTGTGTGTTGTCAAGCAATATCAGTTCCTCTGCGCATTCCTTGAACGCCAACGGCACAGTAATTCATGTAAAGACATAAAGATGTCCAAACAGCTAGTTTGCCTTTCAACTGTGAACATGGCCAATGAATTTATGGACTGCTTAACCTTTTAACTGATTTATAAAACGGCGTAACCTGGTTTTTAGACCGAAACACACCCACGTTTGCAGTTACAAGAAGTTAAGTCTATGTCATACACATCCTTTAGGAAATACTGAGAGATTTTTGTCATATGTGAATCATATTATCTTCATGTAAATCATGCATTTATACCGTCATAACGTTTCTAACGTGATACTGTACCTGCACATGTGACGTTCCCAGTGAAGGATAGAAGGAGCTGCTCTCCCTCACACATGGGGGTCTCCTGGGAGGGCTCTGGAGGGCCGCAGTAAGCCTGGGCCCGCAGTTTGGACAGCTCCCAGCCGAGGTCCCTGCTGGGGAAGACAGCCACCACTGCGGCCTGGGGGTCATCTCGGCGGCGCTGGAGAACGATGGTGACCATGGTGCGCTGGACACACGCCTCCACTTCCTCCACCAGGGAGACCAGATGGGACGAGCGCATGGAGGAGAAGAGACGCATCACCATCAGTCTGGAGGAGAGGGAGGAGAGGGAGGAGAGGGAGGGAGGGAGGAGAGGGAGGGGGAGAGGGAGGGAGGAGAGGGAGGGAGGAGAGGGAGGGAGGGGGGGAGGAGAGGGAGGGAGGAGAGGGAGGGAGGAGAGGGAGGAGAGGGAGGGAGGGAGGAGAGGGAGGGAGGGAGGGAGGAGAGGGAGGGAGGAGAGAGAGGGAGGGAGGAGAGGGAGGGAGGAGAGGGAGGAGAGGGAGGGAGGGAGGGAGGAGAGGGAGGGAGGGAGGAGAGGGAGGGAGGGAGGGAGGGAGGAGAGGGAGGGAGGAGAGAGAGGGAGGGAGGAGAGGGAGGGAGGAGAGGGAGGAGAGGGAGGGAGGGAGGAGAGGGAGGGAGGGAGGGAGGGAGGGAGGAGAGGGAGGGAGGGAGGGAGGGAGGAGAGGGAGGGAGGGAGGGAGGGAGGAGAGGGAGGGAGGGAGGGAGGGAGGGAGGGGGGAGAAGGGAGGGAGGGAGGGAGCAGGGAGGGAGGGAGGAGAGGGATGGGTGAGGAGGAGGGAACAAAAAATCCATCATTTCAATAAGCAAAAGTGGAAAAGACAGAAAGGGAGAGATGAGGGAGCCACATGGGCAAAGGAGGGGAAACAGAGAGTTCCTGGATTAGCACCCAC
Source organism: Osmerus eperlanus (assembly GCF_963692335.1). Taxonomy (NCBI): domain Eukaryota; kingdom Metazoa; phylum Chordata; class Actinopteri; order Osmeriformes; family Osmeridae; genus Osmerus; species Osmerus eperlanus. The sequence goes on from NC_085040.1 coordinate 3,557,782, forward strand.
AGTGGATTGTTGCTGAGAGAAGGGGATGAACCGACTAATCTTCTCCTTCACAGGACTTTCGGGAGGAGAAAAGACCAGAATTACCTTTCCACAGCACATGGAAAGGAATGCTTTATCAGCACTTTGAGATAAGAAAGGGGAAAAGATAAGGGTTTTAAAGCATGAGAAAACCTTTTTTGCCTGGAAATCTTCTCTCGACCAAATCAGTGAAAGGTTCCTGTTCTGAACTTGAGTGCTCTCATGTGAAACATTTCTGGTAATACATAACGGCGTTCCAATCCTTGTATTAGTTCTACTGTATTAGTTGTTCTACAAACTCTACACTCTTGGAAATGAGGGTTACAACAAGGTTCTTCTTGAAAGACTTGAAGAGAAAAATGCTTCTACTCAGAACCATTTGCTTGTGGAAAAAAAAGTTTGGGAAGAGAGTGTCCTTCAAAGGTTCTTTATCAGACTAAATGTTACATTAATAACCATTTTCATCCAAAGAAACCTTTTTGGGAGAAAGAGTTATTCAAGGATTGTTGACAGCATAGGTGTTAAAAGATCAACTCCCTCAAATACCGATGTTTGAAATTGTAATTATTTTACTTTACATTTTAATGCCATGCTATAGTTAATTATGAATCTGTATTGAACATACACAATGTTCATTGATTAGTAGACTATGGAGAGACCATAGAGACAAGGGTTGAGGCGAGGGGCATTTGTCTGTTAATTAAAACAAATATATACAAATAATTACAAGATGTACAACTGGTGCTTCTATCGTGGTTACAAATGCAGGGCATATATATATATTATATCATGTGTGTAATGTGCTCTCTGAGGATAAATCCTGCTTGAACTTTCAGTCTTCAGAATAGTATTGCTGTGCTCTTATCCACCATGTTAGGTTTGTTTGGACCATTGTTACTACAGCCTCTGGAGAGCTCATGAGTCGAGAAAGTTGGACTACATTTTTAGGGGGAGTGTGGGCAGTTGACCATCCATATCTATTTTTCCTTTTTAATTGGTGGTGGGAGGGCTACAGTGTGGAGGGAATTGAACCCCAGAGAACTAAACTATATTGTCAGCTTGATTAGGCTTTGAAATATGTAAGCCAAATGCATATACAACATAATGGCTCAGTTTCTTACACATGGATTGGGCCTCGTGCTAGACAATAAAACAACTTTTCTCTTAGTTTAGGACTAGTCTAAATCCATGTCTGGGAAACTGGATGAATGTGTTGCATGGGATGAATATGGCCAAAGTGGATGCCCCAGTAAATGTACCCCAAAAAATGACCACCGTATCTCTAAGAGTGTACCATTACCTCTCATAGTTCTCTGTCAGCTCAAAGGACACCAGGCCATTCTGCAGGTTTCTAACAGTGGTCTTCTCCAGAACGTTCCACTGCTCCTCCCTCCAGCCCAGTAGAACCAGGAGCTCATTGGACGATTCTCTAGAGCACTGTGCCGAGGCGCTCAATGCTCTGACGTCCGCCGTTCACAAGACACATACAATGAATGAACAATGAACGAGTCATAACATCTCAAACAAACATAACATTTACATTACATTTATGCATTTAGCAGACGCTTTTATCCAAAGCGACTTCCAAGAGAGAGCTTTACAAAAGAGCATAGGTCACTGATCATAACAACGAGCCCCAAACATTGCGAGCAGCCAAAACATGAAGCATACATTGTGGAAAACCAAATAAGTGCCAATGAAACTCCCCACAAGAGTGCAAGAGTGTACCTGTAGAAAAAACAAGTACACTCTTGCACTCTTGTGGGGAGTTTCATGTTGTTCAGTTGTAACTTGTTTAACTGCATGCTCTTATATAACATAATCATAAACATGGTGAATGAGTCAACAGAGAGAAGCTAGAGATTCTGGCCCGGTGGGAAAACCCCCTCCTCCCTGCCCAGCTTTACCTCGCGCGGCGCAGGCCGGGCGTGTCCCTGGGCGGGGCCACGCTGATGGGGCGCTCAGGCTCCTCCCCCCACCCTGCCGCTCTCCTCTTGTCGGCGCCGGGGGGGCAGGGCAAGGTGAGAGAGAGGGGCCGGCGGAGGGGCTGGGAGGTGGGGTGGGCCAGGTGGAGGAGGGGCGTGGTGGAGACCAGCGAGTGGTACACTTCGCTGCTGGACTTCAGACTGGACAGCAGAGGGGTGTCCACGGGCTGGACCTGCTCTCACACGGGGAGGAGGGTCTCAGGGGGGCCGGATCTGATCCGACCAATCACAGACCACCCTCTGGCTTCTTCCCTCTCCTCTCCTCCTCGTTCTTTTCCTCCCTCTCCTTCGCTCCTCCTCCCTCTCCTCTCCGGTGCTCTTCCCTCTCCTCTTGCCCTTCTCCCTCCCCTCCTCCCGTACTGTCCTCCTTCCCCTCCTCCGCTCGTCCTCCCTCTCGCCCGGTCCTCTTCCCTCTCCTCTTGTTGTCTTCCCTCGCCTCCTCCTGTTCCCCTCCCTCTCCTCCTCTCCTCCTGTTCTCTCCCCTGAACGGTCAGGCATGTCTTTAAGTCGTGGGGTGAAGAGAAACGCATTGCTCGATCATGTCAAACAAGTGATAATCTCTCTCCTGATCTCTCTGTCCATGGCCATGTCCATGCCTTTGTCTGTCTGTCTGTCTGTCTGTCTCTCTCTCGCATTTTTTCTCTCTCTGCCCTAAAGTACTTTGGTAAACTAAAGTCTCATTCTCACACGTTGTAATGAGGTGTGATTGTTTAATGAGCTCTGAGGACGAGGGAATGACCCTCCCTGGCCACCCAGGGTGTGTTACCACACCCAATCAGACTAACCGAACCAACCACAAACCCCTGAACTACCAGGGTGATTAAATACACATAAACAAACCTTACAAATCGACATTTCACAACAGGATTTGCACCGGAACACACATTCACAAACAACAAACACTCTAAGCATAGACGTTTTTAAAAAGCATGAACATTTAAAGTCACAAAATTAGTTTTCTCACCACCGCCGAGAAACTCATTTGTGTTACTGCGAGCCATAATTATTGTGGGAATAATGTTTACATAAACAAAATAGGAAGCCAAGCAGGAGTAATTGCCAGTTCAAAACCCTATTAGGTTATAAAAAAGGTGTTTTCATTAGTCTGTAAATTAAAAAGGATGACTAATGTGCTGGAGGGTGATAGTTCAACAGATGAATCACCAAGCTTGTAAAATAGCAGTTCCTGTTCATTTAGAAACCATCGATAAAACCACAATTTTATTTTCAAACAGCCTATTCATATTTTAGGTGCAAATTGATGTCATCCTTAACTTTTCATTTTATTGCACTTTCCAAGAATAGTCCCTGTGTAACTTGAATAATTTTACTGTTATGGGGAAATAACATTGTCTAACATAAGAATGATTCTAGAGGGCCCCTGTATATATTATCCCCTCTTTTACCGCTCCCTGAGCATATTCGTTTGACTTAACTGCCATTGACAGAGCCTCTGTTCCCCTCTAGGTCTCTACAATAGTTGTTGCTTAACTTAGGATAGGGGTCAAGGAGCCGCGAGCTTGGTTCCTACCATGGACTGGACGACCACAGGTGCAGTGAAGGATCCTGGGAGATAGTCCAGGCAGACCCGTGGGTCCATGCTCAGTTTGATTGACAGGCCTCTCCCATGGACGGTGTAGCTCTCTCTCTTCAGACATGACAGCACTGCAAACAGGCCCAGGGCGTACACCCGGACCTGCGCAAATGAGCCCTGGCACACGCACACACACGCACACAGGCACATAGAAGTTGACATCTTTTTTTCTCGGCTGGTATACAAACTGACAAACACACCACACAGGCAGACAATACAACCCAAAAGTAGATCTAATAGTATATGGTCTCTTTGACAGTGTACCTACCTTCTGTCCTCCAAACGTCCCCTCAGTGCTGACGGGACTAATGGAGCTCACCCTCCCGTCCCCGTCAATCACCTTGACGACCACATCCCTGTAGTTACCACGATAACGTGCCCGGAAAGGCACAGCGACCGTGATTGGGAACTGGCATTGGGACCCGTCCTGAACTTTGACCCGCATGACACTGCTGACCAGCTCCTCCGACCCAATCACCATCAAGGAGCTGAGGGTTTCCACCACCTCACAGGTCAGGACCTGGGCCACGCCTTCAGGCGCTGTGACGTAGCAGGCATCGGGGACGTCTGCCTGGCCATTGGTTGATCTTCCTGTAAGCCTATCAGAGGGTGCGGTAGATAGTCTTAGATAGATCATGTCCCTATGCGTGTGTGTGTGGGTGGGTGTGTTGAACACACTGAATGGTTTATAAAAAAGAAAGCAGATCGTCTTAAGGCCTTGAAACCATGCTGCTGTTTCAGAATCATCTGTCTACGGACTCTTAATACAGGAGCTTCAAAGTGTGTGTGTGTTGTGTGTGTGTGTGTGTTGCGCCTAGCAATTCCCATATCTCACGTTCCGACATAGCACACGCAAACCCGAACGCATCAAACTCAAACTCACCCCGATGTGACCAATTGACTCTCTCCTCCTCTGGCCCGCTTCCCCTCTCTGTGCATCTCTTTCTCTCTCTCCGCCTCCCTCTCTCTGTGTTCATCTGCCTTGAGGGGGTTGTCCTTGTGAATATCAGTCTCCGGCTCGACAGTTCTGACAACGTCTCCCTCTATCTTCCCTTTGCCCTCTGCTCCAGTGCTCGTCTGCTCTTCACGTTCCCGAGGCTCTGACTCCCCCTCCCCTCCGAGGCCCGCCTGGGGGCGGCTGTAGTTCAAATCGGACACACCCCGACCGTCTGAACCTTGAGAACACGATGCATCCTCGGCGCCATCCTCAGGGAGGATGGCGCCGAGACGGGGTTGAGCAGACTCAAAGCCAGGAGCGTCATGGGATTCTGAGGCACTGTGGGTATTTTCATGACATCCCGAGTCAAGTGGACAGGGCTGAGATTGGCTGGTTACTCGAGTCAGTGGGTTTGTTTGAAACGCCGTCTTGGCCTCCGCCATCGCGGTCGCCTCTTCGTCACACAGGGTGCCGATGGCATCGTCCAGGGTGGTCCGGACGTGGCTCAGTAGGGCGTCGATGGCGCTCAAGTCGCCCTCGACACTCAGCAGGGCGCTGTGGAGGATGTCCGGACACGAGCTTCCCTGAACGGGCTCTTCTGAAACACGGGAAGAGTTTAGAGGCGCACCTTGTCCATGTTTAAGAGGCTACACTTCAGAGGCTACTCCCAATGCGCAAAGTATGTAAAACAGTACATATCAACGTGGAAGGACATTCATCATTGATTCAAAGGAACAAACTCTGAAAAGGTGACAGGAAAATAAACTTCAAATGGATTGATTTGATTTGGTTCCCTCAACTTGAAGTTGATTTCCCAGTTACCTTTCAGATCGGGAATGAAAGATGTACCTGTGAGACAGGCCCGCTCCGGACGCGCTCCCTCGTGTGACGGGAGGGGGCCGAGCAAGTGTGCTGTGCCTCTCAGGGCCTCACTCCAGGCTGACACTCTCTCGGTGAGCTCTCCACTCAGATCCCTGAGGACCCCCAGCAGCCTCTTCCGGACCTCTCGCCCCTCCCCGCGTCCCCTCCCTCTCCCCGGCGGACGCGACGGCTGTCTGTCACGCTCCATCCCGCTCGCCCCCCGTGACCCTCCTCCCTCTCCGGCCTCTCCTTCCCCGGCTTCCGCCTCGCTCTCTCGCTCCGTCCCACCCCCGTCGGACCTGGCCCCTCCTTCTCTCCCTTCCTCTCCCCGGTTGCTCAGTCTTCCCTTGCCCACCCGCGCGCCGTGGAGGTCCTCCCCCCCCCCGGTTGCGATGTCTCTGACCTCCCGGGCGGTGTCCGCGAGCAGGCTAAGCAGGCACTCCTCCCTCCCCGGGCTGTGTGGGATGTGTCTCCGGATGTGTGGGTCGTCCATGTCCTCTCCGGAAGCTTGTCGTCAAAGACGGACGGGGAGGGGAAGAGGATCAACAACCAGCCATCCTCGGTCGTGTCCGGTCGATCTTCACGGCGCTCTTCTCTCTAATTGGCGACAGGCCAAACTCGACTCGGCTCGTCCGACTTTAGAGGAGTTCAGGGGGAAAGAAGCTGCAATCTCTACTTGGTCCTGCTCGGTTCCTTCTGTCTACGTCGTGACTTCTTCGCCTGTTGCTGTGTGTGACCAGTGAGCTGACTTTACAGGAGCCAACTCTGTATTTACCACCCTGTCTGCAGTAAAAAAAAAAAAAAGTCTCCATGGCGACCCCACGGGAGGGGTGAGAGAACGAGAGACAAAAGAGAGGCAGTTTCACAGGGAGGGAGTCAAAAGAAGACAAAGCACTGTCCTCCACATGCCTCGTCCCTCCCTCCTTCACCCTCTCTCTTTCTGTCATCCTCCCTCTTTCTACACCCCGTCTCATTCACAAACAAACCTCTCATCCATGTCTTGCCAAGCACGTTTAAACGTATTTTCCTTCATTCTTTTGACTTTAAAAAAAAAATCATGTCGCTTTATGACATGCTATGCATTATTCTTGACCTTCAAACTCTGCTGGAAAGCTGCAGACAACTTGACGAGTTCACCGGGTGAGTTATACTTAACGTCATCAGTTCAGATCTGGTTGAGGTGGTTTCATATCCGTTTTAATACTTTCAAAATTCATCACCAACTGTGGTTACTGACCATTTTAGTTACATTTACATTATGACTGCTACAGTGTTGGGTGTGTGATTTAATGTGTACACCTCCAATGGCTTGAATGAATGACACCAGACATTTTAACTGTCCCAACTGTCCAGCACCATGAGTGCCTCTTACATAAGCTGAAATGACCTAGCTTTAGAATCATAGGTATTGTGGGTATTGTAGGCTGGTAGTTTGCTGACTGAAGAGGTCCTTCCCTCTGAACAGCGGAAAAAGGAAATGTGTGCTATTGATGCCCACTCCTACATCAATGTGTTTCTGTGTGTGAACGTGCATGTACGTGTGTTTTTCCAAAAAATACGAAAGGTGTTTGACCACTCATATTGTATTTGCTTTCACAGGTTAAGGAAATCCTTTTTGACAGTGCAGAAAAAATGTGGAACTGTATGACAACAAGAGTAGGTGTGATATCAAAACATGCCTACACATGTTGCTGAAACGCCCCCACACAGATCACACACACACGCGCGCGCACACACACACACACACACACAATAGAGACAAACACAAACATAAGTAAAACCAACACACACATGCACACAGACCAGGTGACAGCAGTAGGCCTAATAACAAGATAGTAGATTGCTACCATCTTCTGGTGAAACAAGCCCACTTCATCCTCTCCCCATTTCTTTCAATCTTTAACACACACTCACCCACACACACCCATGAACACACAGACACACACAAACACACTCACTCACTCACACACGCACGCACCCCCCCCCCCCCCCCCCACACACACACACACAGTCACTTGATGTTCTATAATATAGCTATTGGCACAGCGTGCAATATCGCAATCATGGACAATCCATACTACAGTAATCAGGTCAACGTTAAATATGATTTCATCCCTAATAAATTCCAAGCAATGTTCGTTGGTCTTACCCATACATTAGCCTACAGGGTTGCACATACCCACAATAAGCAATAGGTAGGCTAATATAAGAGTAATAGTCATGTTCGGTTTCTCGATAGCTGTGTGCAAGCGCTAACAGATACATCCCAGTCTGTGTAGAATGCATAGCCCGAAGCGTCTCCATCAAGCCTGAACACGCAGAGCCGCCCCAGTCCTCCTCTATCAACCATTATGCAACGTTGTCCTTTTGCTTCATAAGCAAGTATAGTAATACAAACTAGAGGGTACAATTTCTGGGGAAATTGTAGGGTGTGCTTGCTTGCGTCGGTTGCACAGGGGTCCGTTTTTGAATGACATTTTTACAACTGATATATCTGTATATTTTATATTAAAATGCATACTTATTATTTATAAAGATTACATAGATTTAAAAGCATTTTGTGCTGCTCATTTACAACTGAAAATACGAGTAAAGTGTAGAATTAAATATGATGTCTTCTCATTTCCCCTGCAAGAGGCAGCCTCATAGCTGAATCAAAACGAATAAATTTGGCAGACCAGTGTAAAAATGGACCTAATCTCTATGACTTAAACGTCCTTTTAAGTTTTCCCTTCTCGTATTATTTTCATTCATTTAGCCTACTCATATTGCATTCATTCATGAATAAAGAACCCCCTTTGAAGATTATTCTATGACGTTACCGGCAGTAGAAGATGGAATCGCGATTCAAACAGTACCATCTGCTAACTGAAAATATGAGACCAAAAACGTAAATAAGCTTGACATTTATTTAGTGGAAAATCGCTCATTCATAAAAAGCTCACTGGTAGCGATCATTGTCAGTAACAACGCAAAATGCGATATAGCCCTGTGTGGAGAAGCTGCCCCGGTAAATTGTACTACTACGGTACAGTACTAGACTACTGCTGTGTTCGTCTCTGTAGCGATTGCGTTGGTTGAATTGGATTTAACGTTCCGTTGTACGGTTTAGGCTGAAATTAATTATTTTCATGAACTGATTGACAAAGTTTAGGCTGTGGCAATGAAGTTCAGGTTAGTAGTTAGATAGACTTTTGATTTAAGTAAGCCGAACATGTTCTGTCGCCGTTTGACTTCCTACAGTTGTGTAGATGTTTTTGTAGTGTCTCGCGTAGGCTACAGCGTTGCAGTGATACACTGGATTGAAACCACAGGTAATGATAATTTCACTCACAAATCGTTTACTTGTAATCTAATGTCATAATAAATCCTACAACGAAAATGTATGTGAGGAATGTTTATTTTAATGATTGAAAACAGATAACGCTACATCATAGACCACTGTAGTATGTGTTGCCCGGGCAACACAGGCTAATGTCATGATGCTAATACTTCAGTGAAATAGTAGACTACTGTTTCCGAAAGTAGATGTACTTCCTTAATAATATCAGCTTATACTGTACATTACACATCACAATTGTGTGTCATATCACAAAGTAAAATTAGTAAATAGTTATCACCCTGGCCTCTTTGCTTGTGGCGTTTCTGCAGCTGCCTTGCAGTAAAGCTATAGTTAGCCTAGCTATCCCCCAAGTTAACAGATGCAAAAGGAATGTTCTGCCAAAGGTAGTCACGCGTGTTTTCGTGACGTTAGTGACGTAGTGACGTTAGTAACGTCAGTGACTGTGGCTAGCAAATTAGCCACCGTTAGCTTCACTTTTCGCCACAAAAACTTAACTTAAGCCCAAACCATGCAACTGAACGTAAATTCCAATACAAGCAACTCAATCGCTACCAAGACGAAACTTTTGACACCTATGTTGTCTATGTAGGCCAAATATTGACTGAGTTTTAGGGGGGCAAAAAAAAAAAAAAAAAAAAATAATAATAATATATATGTGAGAGAACAAAGGTTGTGCTCTCGCCGAAGGCTTGAGCACACCCAATAATAATAATATATATGTGAGAGAACAAAGGTTGTGCTCTCGCCGAAGGCTTGAGCACACCCAACAAAAAACAACACGACACAAATAAAACCATGGCATATTTTCTCATCAACGGAATGTTAGCTCAGAGCAATACGCCTATGCGTATTGCAACTTATTCTCAGTTGTAAAAAGGGGCGTGGAATTGTTTCTGCGAAAAGGAAACTGGAAAGTGGTTTGATCAGTGTTAACCACGTTGTAAGAGTTGTACTTGTAAATTATTTGACAAGACAAAAGTGTGATACACTTGTGGCACAGAGAAGACATGAGGACACCTAATACTTCATACCTTTTGTTGAACGTCAGGTAAGTTTGAATGGACAGACGCACAGAGCTCACAGGCAACTAAATCACTTGTGTGTGAGTTTGCTGTGATACTGTGCTGAAAGACCTTTAGTGGAAAATGCCCGTTGTCAACACATGCTATTGTTTTATATGTAAATATATCTGTTCGTAAAGTTCGTGTACATTTTGATAGTGTACATTGTGTACATTTTGAAGTTGTTTGAAGTTGGTGACAAGTTGATGCTGGAGGGATCATACACTGTTTTATCTGTCAAGCAATCAGGATAACAATACATTGCCTAATTAGTTTGTCTTTCTAATTTAGCGAATGAATAGCAGAAATTATTTTTGTGATTATTAATAATAATAAAACATTTGATTTGTAATGCGCCCTTCTTGCACTCAAAGCGCCACAGCTACACTAAAAGTGTTGTCATAACTGTAATTGTCTATAAGTACGTTTGTTTATTTGACATATCCAGTCAAAGCCATACGCAATAAAGTAATGCTTCTCACTGGTAAAGTTGTCGGTTCGAGAAAAAACACCCGTTTAGCTTTCCCACATTTACAATATCCCCTATGGTTTGGGGGAAGTCATTGAGAACGACCGGTATACGGAAGAGCGTCATGTTCGACTTGGTTCTGAGGTTAATGTCTGAGGAATGGGTCATACGAAAATAATGGAGAACCGGGTTAAAGCGCGACAGGCTGTCACTCACACCGTGAGCTCAGTGTTTAACTGCGGTGGACTACAGTACAAGGAGTGGCGTGTGTGTTTGTGGATAGACCTTATGTAGAGGAAACACTTGAGCACTACATTCCAGCGGTCTGATTATGTCAACTGCCAGAATGTGCGTCTTAAGTGGTAGTTTACTGTAGGTAATGTGGAGATCTTGTGCATTCAGTCTACTTTGTGCAATTATACATTCTGCTCTGACATTATATCATACGTACATACCCAGTTGGTACTACTAAGCTTGATCCAGATACTTTAATAATGTCTAGCCTTTTTTTATTTTGTATTCTTCCACTGAATCTCATGGTGAGTCAGGTCATTAGCACAGGATCAAAGCTGTGTTTCTCCCTCCCAGACTTTTAATGTTTGCAGAGGGGGTGTTGTGAATGTGTGTATTTCTATACTTGGGCATAGGTGTGTTTGTGAGTGTGTGTAGTATAGTCTATGCACATAGGTGTGTGCATACGTGCATGCACCCATGCATCTGTGTGTGCCTATGTGTGTGTGAGACAGTTTATGCAGTCTGTACATAGAAGTGCGTGTGTGTGTGTGTGTGTGCGTGCACATATGTGACTGCGTGTGTGTGTGTGTGTGTGTAAGGTGCTAATAAGGAAGGGGGAACAGCAGGCTGTGTCAGGTCAAATGTCCTGGCAAGGACAGTGTTAACACTTGCCAAGCACCAGTACAGGTTGCGGCATGTTAGCACAGATAGCTGTAGGGCCATATGTCATTAATCTTTCCACAAACCGTTTCATTTTTTTTGATGAAATAATAAAAAGCTTTTTTAGGAATGATTGGTATTAGATTGGAAGTGTTGGCTGGTTTTGAAGTTTGGGATTGTGCTTGATTTGAAATGCCTGTTCGGTTTCATAGAAATACAAATGTGTGAAGTGTCCATCATACACCAGCAAATGTACCTGTACTCACAGGTCTTCACATTCACAGGAGTGGCTGACAGACTGTCAAACATGTTAATAATATGTAATATGTAAATGTCACAGTTTGTCATATTTCTGGATACATTCTGCATTTCCATCCATGTTTTCCACATCACAGAAATGAAAGGGCCCTACCGCTCTGTAAAGCTGACACACTCGTAGAGTAGATACTGTTTATATACTGTATATACAGTACACATATGTGTAAATTCTATATGCAATTCTGTGTATTGTGGGCTCTGAGAACTGAAGCCCAACACAAGATGAAGAAATTGAGAACTGCAGTAAAGTTTCATTGACTTGATTTTTGTTACATTTGATATACTTTTCAAATTCTTTTGTTGTCTTCATGTTTTCAGGCTCCAGACCCCCTACTACTTTATAGTGCATGGTTGTCAGTTCCTCTGCATTGTCGGATGATGATATGGAACACCATGTTCTATGACACTTCTGAAAGCAGAAGTTTGAGTAAAAATACCTTGTCGAGTTACTTACCTTAAAATGTCAGGTGAGAATCAGAAGTTACTCTTCTCATCAAAACCATACCAGGTTATAGCCACTCGAATGTGTCAACACCATCTGAAGATATCAGTGTTGTAGCATCACATGACACAAGTACAAATCTAGCTTATATTCGGCTTTTAGACACCAGCATAGCGGCTGTCACTAGGGTCACTAAGGTCATTAATGCAGCCGGAGCTGTGATGTGACCTACATGGTGAGGTTTTTCAATGTTGCGTGTGAAGAGAATGTTAAGACGTTGTGACATCTTATACGGATTTGTTTTCGGAAGGAATTTGAAATAACATGGCAGTAGGACTTCAAAATACAAAAGGAAGGATTTTTTAGGGGATAAAAAAAAGAAACGTATTGTCCCCCCCTGTTGTGTACACCGACAGCTCAGTGCCAGTGGGATGTCAATTGAAAAACTTTGGGGCGCTCCTCTACTTTACAGCCAATTACCATTCCAGCAATCCTGTCCCAACCAATCGCCTTTGGTGAGACGTGCCTTCTTCCTTGGCTTAGTTTGCGAAACCACTGTCAATGACACTATAGCCGGAGGAAAGGTTGCGTGCTCAGACAATATTTGGGGGCGCTGTTTCTCATATTAGAATTTGTTTTTTAAATATTATTTGTTGCAGCTTAAAATATGACTCCTAGGTTCTACTTTCTCTTCTGTCAAATATATGTATAAATACATTAGCATCACGATCAAATATACTTAGCTATTGACATGCTAGATTAACAGGATATGCACATGTAGCACTTGTGGTCAGATCTTTGAGAACGGTGAACAGCTACACATCCTGCCGTCCAGGCCTCACTGTCACTCTTATCAGGTGATATCTTAGGATCATATTTGTATCCTCTGAGTGTGTCAGTGGTCAAAGAATACCGTCTTTTGGTTATGCTTTGTCCTCCTGTCCTTGGATCCCTTTCTCTTGAACCATAAATGGTGAAAATCCACGGAGTCTAATAACTTTCTCTTGTCTCCAGCTCAAATCCACTCCCCTGACCTCCCACTCCCATCGATGCTGATCCTCATCCTCTCTCCTGTGTGGAAGCCCTGGTTGTAGACCGCCATGTCGGACCCCCCCGATCCCAGCGAGGATGTCTCCTCCTGGCTCAACAGCCTCCACCTGGCCCAGTACATCGGCTGCTTCCAACAGGGGGGCTACTGGCACCTGGAGGACTGCAGGGACCTGACGGAAGAGCATCTCCTGGAGCTCGGCGTGAACCCTACAGGCCACCGTAGACGCATCCTGCGCAGCGTGGAAGCCCCGGGGGCGGAGCCGGAGGGGCAAGCCAGCGGGAGGGGCCGGGGGAAGCCGGTCCCTCGGCCGAGACACATCTTCAAGGACACGAAGAGAGCAGCGTCCTGCCGGCATCCCGAGCCAACCGGGCGGCCCGATGTCTCGAAAGGCGGGCAGACTTTACTGCCGGGGGCGGGGCTATGGTCAGAGGACACCGAGGGGGGGTGTTCCGACTCCTCCTCCCCCAGCGGGTCTCTCCGAATCCCCCTGCCTGCCCAGCGAGACCCTCGCAACATCCGCAACACCTCGTCCAGCGCCTCCACCGCCAGCAGTAGCGACTCTGTCTCTGTCTCACCCCTGCCCTCTGATTGGGAGATGTGCTCGGAGGACCTCTTCCCTTTCGCAGGGGAGATCCAGACGGGTTCAGCCAAGCCCCAGTCCTGTGCCAGTGAGGAACCAGAGGGCTTCCAGGGAGAGATGGTGGATAATGCCATTTATGAGGACTCCTCCAGGTTCAAGGGGCCCCGCGGTCTTATGCCTAGCCACTCCTACAAACTCAGGCATCGGCCTGTTCCAGAGATCCCCGGCAAGGCCATCCTGCCCCTCCAGGACTGGTATACACACATACTCTACTGTACAACAAATGTTTTTTTGTCAAATGGCTAATTAATGATGCACGGACATCACAACGGGTGAACTGTTACATTAGAAGTTGTTTTGTTGTTGGTACTGAGCTGCAGCACTCGCCCCTCCCACACACACACCCACACACACACACACACGTACTGACACCAATTAAATTGTTGTCTGCAAACACATCACAACCAAAGTGGTCTGTACACACTGAATACCTTCTTGTATAAGAGCTGTGTTCACAAAGGAAATAGTTTGAGATGGTTTTTGAAAGTGAGAACAATTCTCGACAAGGGTGCACATTGCACTACTTTCTCAAACTAAACTTGATCCTCAATATCCTGTGTATCACGCACCCTGCCCCCCCCTCCCCCCCCCCCCCCCGTGTTGCTGTGCCAGTGTTAATAAAGTTATTTCTCTTCCTTTGCAGGCGGGCACCCACGCCTTTAACAACCAGCGCAGAACACCTACCAACCAACCAGGCTCCCGCTGGTGCGAACGGCAAGCAGAAATGTATGCGGCACACACACACGCACACAAACACACACACAAACACACACACACGGACGCACACACATACCATTGTAGCTCCATCCGATTTATCTACACAATGAATATTTTATTTGGCGAAGACAGCACTACTGTTTCTTGCCCTGATGAAATTGGATGGGGGTGATTGAATGGGGGGGGGGGGGGGGGCAACAGTGAAGACTAAAAGAGGGGAGGGGGGCGAGGAGGCGGGCGTGTGTGTTTTGGATGTGTCATGGGAGGAAGCGTCGGCCTGGTTTGGCGAGTGTGCCAGCATCTCGCCGGAATTGCGCTCTCATCTGGTCTCATGGTGAGTCGTGCTGTACGTGGCTCCGCGCCGCGTTACAAACTTTCAAAGTAGTTAGCAACTTCCGGAGTCTTAAAATGCATGCAGTACAAGTGATTTTAGTTTTCTACAGAAGCTCTCTCTCTCTGTCTTTCTCTCTCTATTTCTATGTTGGTTTCGACAGCATGCCTTTCGTGTTAAAAAAGGAGCCAAGTTAATATGGGTACCACGGGAATTCTTTTTTCCCATCAAAGTGACACGAGTTGTTGCTTTTCCCTTGTAAGGCTGAAGTTGGTTACAGACATCGGTTACGATATCCATGGAGGAATTAGGTTGAATTATCTATATTATTTTCTTCTTTCCCCTTTCTCTTTTTCTACAATTCCTCTCATTCCGCTCGGATGTACAGTAGCCACGGTAACACAGGGAGGGGAAGGAGGGAGAGATGGAGAGGGGAGGAAATGGGAGGAAAAGAGAAGAGAGGAGGGGAGAAAGAGAGAGAGAGAAATGGAACGTGGTAGAAGACGGGAAGGGGAGACCGGAGTGCCAGTGGACCAAGGAGAAAGTATCTCCAGCGTGGTGTGAAGGTCAACCCCCAAGATCATGATAAACGATCCCTGTGCCTCCAAGCCATTAGAGAGGTCCGTTGAGATGGTGGAATGATACAGTGGTGGCTGTCCATAAAAGAACCCACCCAACGCGACCAAAACATAGACTCTCCGTCGCCTATATGTCTGTGTGTACGTATAGATGCGTGTGTGTATGTGGGTGAAGGTGGGGTGGGGTTGGGGGGCATGCGAATGACCGTGCTTGTCGGCGGCCGCAATTATATCAGCGTGTCGGTGTGTGTCGGTGTGTGTGTTTGAGTTGGTGTGAGAACGTTCTAGCATCTCTGTGTGTCCGTCCCCCTGGTGGCGCCCACCAGCCCTGACTGCACCCGAGAGATGACGCTGTCATTTTTCACAGTGACAGATGTTGGCCCACATGGGGTCGCCCCGGGTCTGCAGACTAATGGTCTCTGGGTCACACACACACACACACACGCACTCGTGCACACACCCACACAGACACACACACATACCCGTACACGCATACACACACAGCAAGAGATTCCCATACAGAACCCATTCACGGGAACGTCCTTGGCGGGGGCCGTTGTGTTTCTTAGAGAGGAGATAACTTTCAGACAGTTCTGAACTTCGGGAGAAGGGTGAGGTCGGGAGGTGCTAGGGAAGGAGACATGAAGGACTGGCACTTTCTACCTTTACCCATAACCCAACCTTTTGTTTTTGTCATCTTCTTCTGCTTTAGCCTCACTTCAGAGAACCTTGACTCCGATTCACCCTTACGGAGAAACCTTTCTGTACAACAACCCAGGGACCACGTTGGTATGAGACCGCAATCTGACATTTCATGCTCGAGATACCAGTTGGATTCAGCCGTTTCAAACCTAAAACAAAAAAAAAACTGTTTCCACGAGTTGCCAGAAATGAAGCAGAGACACACTTGAGCTTTCTCTGTCATCTATTTTCACGTCTGCCCACACACTAGATTCACTTCCGTACCCTTTCTCACATTTAACCACAAACAGAAGTTATCCTTTTTTCTGGTGGCCTTTGAGGTTGATGGAAATGTCATTTGAAGCGCACTAAACTCATCTACACTAGCCTAGCTTTGCCTAGCTGCTAGCATTGCCAAGCCTTGCAACGTATGCAATATGAGCTAAGCATACCCTGCCTTTCCTACAAATGCAGCGGTGAACATGCTACTAATATTCCCGTTCTTTCTAGGAGGGAGACTCCAGGAGGGAGACCAAGGTGAACAAAACAAAGAAACTGAGGTAAGTAAAAAGAGACCCTTTATAACGACGCTCACTTTATCTTGGCTGCTGTATCTGCACTGGCTTTTCTCACCTTGCACAGCACAGTGACTTCACATTTCTAGGAAAGAGGAAGGTGCTGAAAAAGTCAAGCGGCCCTGCTGGCGTTATGCTCTGAGTGTAATACAGTATACATACTGTACACTATGGCCCCAAAGCAAAGTAATCGGACCACTGCCCCCGCTCTATTATTCCTTGATAACGGCTCTGCATCAGTAGGCCTATGCGTTTTCCTGCCATGCAATGAAGGCATGCTTTTCATGCGCGATTCCTTTACTTTAAGACCTACCTACAAAGTGACCCTCCTCAACTCTTCTGTCGTCTGTCTGTAATTGCAATGCTCACGGATTGAATATGTCTTTTTTTCTTTTAATCAACCCACGTCAGTCATAACAGAAAGAAACACGGCAGGCAGGAGCAGCTGGACGATGGCGGCGTGGACCGAAGCCATCCACCCCTCGCCTCGATCGCCTCCAACCTCTACGAGGACGCCTACTCAACCGTCAAAGAGTGCACCGTCGCTTTGGCACAAGCCAATCGGGGCCCGACACACGACATCCCTCCCCCCCTCGCCGCCTCTGGCCCCGCGTCCATGACGATGGTCGAGTGCGACCTCTACTCCGAGTCCTTTGATGCTCTGGGGGGTCTCATCAGGAATACTTTACCCCTCCAGACAGATATCTCTCCCTACGCCTGCTTCTACAGTGTCCCCAAAACCACACTGAAGACCGGTTGGCTGGATAAGCTGTCCCCTCAAGGGTAAGACCAATCAGATTCTAGATCTCAATTGCATGATGATTGAGTTCCTTCCTCAGTGCTGGTTTCCCCCTTGCATTCAGTCACACACGTCTTGTTTATTGACAGCACTACAAATAAATGTGCGTTTTCGAGCAAACTTGGTTGTACAGCAACTGTCACGTTGAAATACTGACAACGTGGTAGTGTTGCCTGCTGGCCGACCACTACCCAGAATTCTCCTAAAAGGAACCAACCACTACTTCCTGTTCCTCTATCAGTCCTCTGCTAGTCGGGCCTGTCCTAACCGACTGAATGTCTGAACTTCCGACGTGTTTTAAGTCATTTGCCATGGAAGGTTTTTTTTCCAGATAGTGACCACTTTCTTCACACACCCTTGTCAAACTGCCTTTGGGCTGGAGATATCCAGGCCCTCTGTTTTGTGTTCTGAGTGAGACCTGTACAGTTTGTGGGGCACCTTTAACCTGAGCATAATTAGCAGTGTTAAGCGATGGGTGACTCCTATGTTGTTGAATGTACAGTACGCTTTCTTGTTCCAAATTCGTTGCAACACAACATTGCAGTTTATGCGCTCCAACGTTGACCTATTGGACATTTAAATGTTTGACATATGCAATGTTTTAGAGGGTGTTTGTGAGGGTGCTGCCATTGACAACATATGCATGTTTCCTCTGTTCCTTTTAGAAAGCATGTTTTTCAGAGAAGATGGGTGAGATTAGATGGAGAGGGTCTCGCCTACTACAACAATGACAAGGTCAGTTTGTTGAACCACACGCGCACACACAACCACGCCCAACATTCACACAGGCACACGCTCACAGAGTACGTGTGACAATTTCCAACACCTTCTTACCCACGCGTGTAGGTGTGATTGGGGACACACGTACAGAAATAACCATCAATGTCACACCATCAACGAAGCGAAGGAAGTCTATC
This sequence comes from Osmerus eperlanus, assembly GCF_963692335.1. Classification (NCBI taxonomy): domain Eukaryota; kingdom Metazoa; phylum Chordata; class Actinopteri; order Osmeriformes; family Osmeridae; genus Osmerus; species Osmerus eperlanus. The sequence continues at coordinate 3,575,993 of NC_085040.1, forward strand.
TTTAAAAAAACGACAAGCTTAGTAGCGGAATATTTATAGCCTGTGGCATGGGTTCCACTCAGCCAACCAAGCCAGTGTCTGTATTCCTCCCCTGTTTCCATGACAATTAGCTGGCGCGGTACGTTCTGCAACGCCCGAGCGGACACACCAGGTCCTGAGTGGAGAAGCTGGGTGCAGGGGACGTCTTTCCTCCCTCCTAACCGGCCTCTCTCGGCAGTTATACCTCCCTCCCTCCCTCCCTCCCTCCCTCCCTCCCTCCCTCCCTCCCTCCCTCCCTCCCTCCCTCCCTGAGGGAGAGTGACGAGAAGTGAAAAGGCTACATGGTTTACATAATAGGCCGACACAATATAAGGAAGCTCTAACTTCCCTGTTTGCCGCTGAACATATAGATATACATTCAGAACATGTGTGTGGCGTCCTGTGGAAACCCGTCGATGTCGCGGCCGCTCATTGTTGGCTAAAAGCCGTAAAAGATCGCAAATCGCAAATATGTATGAAACCCAGAAAGTCAAATTTAGTCACACATATAGTGTGTGTGTATATAGATACATATATACTAGGTGTGGGGGGAAAAATTGATTCACATTTGAATCGCGATTCAGTCTTCTAGCGATTCACATCAATTCACTAATTTAAAACATGTTTTAAAAAATACGGTATTTTCGTATTTTATTATTACAAGTCGCTTTTTAATCGATACGTGACCCCAAGAATCAAATCGAAATGTACGAAAATATTCCCACCCCTAATATATACAGTATACATGTACATATTGTATGTGTGTGTAGTCTTCTGACAGCTGTAGACCATTGCATAGAGATCTGGTCATGGGAGATGATGTGTACTATATGAGGTATGGACCAGGATAGACAGATACTTGTAGTTTTCCTACTGAAGACTACAGAAGTGATGCGCTTGTATTGAGGAACAGGGCTGCACCGCTGTCTCATGACCTAGCCTGCTCTGCTTTGGGTGTTTGGTTCTTTTTAAGTCCCACAGTAACTTGACTGTCAGTAGAGTGAAACTCTTGGGAGAGTGTGTGTGTGTGTGTGCTTGGAGAGTTTAGTTTTGACTTCTTTCCACTGGCCACTGAACCCCCCACACTTAATTTCTGCTAAAAAACAATAGGTGTGTGTGTGTGTGTGTCGACCTCCGCTCGCCCTCACTCGACCGGCACTTTTTTGCTGCTGCAGCGTTGCGCAACAACGCAATCAATGATGTGAACCTCCCGGCTGATGTCTGCTCGTTAATCACC
>NC_085040.1:3577447-3642409 GCF_963692335.1 Osmerus eperlanus
CCAAAAAACTTTTCTTCTCATATGGAAGAGATTGTACTTAATCCCGGTTGCATCCCCACATCTCTCTGCTTCCTGTGATGTCATAATGCAGAGGGGCGATGGTGGCGTGGGAGAAGCGAGCGAGCTACTCTCCCATCCGTTCCTCCACCCCCCCCCCCCCCCGCCTCCCCCATCTCTAACCTGCCTTTCGTCCGATTTCGTCAACCTCGGGATTGGGTCTGTGACAGAGAAGGGGACTGCCAAGGGACAAACGTGGCCCCCGAGGAGCCCGATCTGGTGTCCCGTGTGAGAGCCTGACTCTCCTGACATTGTGTGTGTGGCTGTGTGTGTGTGTCCCTGTCTGTAAGCCCAAAGCCAGGCTTTGCTGTGTGGAAAGTGAAGGGTTGATAGGGATGAAGGTGGTGGGTGAGGTCGGGGGGATAAGGGATGAAGGTGGTGGTGGGGGGGGTAAGGGGTGAGGCAGAAGGATCAGGATCTGTCTGTCTGTCTGTCTGTCTGTCTCTCTCATACCAAGACAGCTCTTTCATGCCAGTCCTAAAAAACCTCCCTCCCTCCCTCCCTCCCTCCCTCTCCTCCCTCTCCTCCCTCCCTCCCTCCCTCTCCTGTTATCTCTAACCCTTTCTTATTTCTGCTCCCATCTCACCTCGCTGCTCTTCTCTGCTAAGTTTAGGGTTTTGACCAAATCTCAGAGGATTTGGAATATCAGTTCATAGCATGCCTTTATTTAGCAGCAGGGCCCGTCCAGTTTGACCTTGTTGTTGTTCTTTGTTCACAACAATCACATTGGAGGTTAATGGCTTGTCATTTGGCTGAAGTTAGTTTAAGCTCCAAAGCCTTAATGTCTTAAATGACTATCAATGGCATCACAACCCCCTTACTTTCTGTGGTGTAGTACCACATGTTCACCAGTTGGTGTCCCCCTTCCTCCACAAAAATACCGACCTTAGGGGTTTGTGACGGCCACTGTGAGACTTTAGATTCAAGGCTGGTGAAAGAACCCTTTTCTCTCTCTCTCTCTCTCTCTCTCTCTCCTCTCTCTCTCTCTCTCTCTCTCTCTCTCTTTATTCTCTGTCTTTCTCCACACGTTCCCTCTATCATACAGGGCTTTTAGCCCCATAGCTGTGCCTTAATTGCTTCCTGAAGTGTGTGTGTGTCTGTCTGCGCGTGTGTGTTTCAGAGACATAAGCACACACGTCGACCGATCCGAAACAGACCAAGTCACACACAAAAGCACACAAGCAAAGCGGGAAAGAGAGAGAGAGGAGAGAGGCGGGCGAGCAAAAGTCGAGAGAGCAGCAAAAGAAGAAAAAAAGAAAATGGGATTGTCAGAGAGGGGGAGAGAGAGAGAGAAACAGATAGAGGAGAAAGAGAGAGGAAGAGGGGCGAACGCATCGTGAGAAGCAACCGAGTAAGAGATGGGTGGAAACAACAAGACGAGACGATGGAGCGGAGCGCGGGGGGGGGAGATAAAGGGGGGAGGGAGGGGGGAGGGGGGAGGGGGGAGGGGGGGGGGGAGACGGGAGGAGAGGGGGAAACAAGCGCCGGGGCGATACGGACAGAGTTAAGGATCAGGTGTCTATTATCTTGACTGAGAGATAGCGAGGCCTCCTCGCTCCGTACAGGTGTCCCCCGGGCTTACCTTTCAAATACTGACGCTCTGAACTCACTGCCTGCCCCTGGGTGGACGTGCGTGCGTGCGCGTGCGTGTGTTAGCACCTGGGTTTGGAGACGCGTCTTTTCGTCACCAACGGCCACTGTACGACTCCGTTCCAACATCAGCGTGTGATGCGTTTGTGTGCGTTGGTGCGTGCTTGCTTCTTGATGTAAGCAACACCAACTCCATTGCAACACATTATCTGTCTTTGCGTGCGTGTGCATGTGTTTGTGTCACCCAAAGACTTTGACCCCTTGTTTCTCTCAACCAACAAACACCCCGCCCACCAGAACACTAACAGTGTATTTACACATGCTCCCGTGATTAAAAAACCTCTTTCCACATGACCCCAAAACCCTCATTAAAACAATTAATTACAGATAACCCAGATTACGAATAATTATCATCACTAAGACAGAGTTGTTCACTCATACTTCACTATTTAATGCTGTCCCCATCTCTCTTCCAACTACATTTACAGAGAGAGAGAGAGAGAGAGAGAGAGAGAGAGAGAGAGAGAAAGAGAGCGAGGAGAGAGTGTGTGTGGAGAGTGTGTGTGGTTGTGCATTTACCGTATGTCTGGTATGCACTACGGTGACCTGTGTGTGTATGTTATATGTGTGTGTGTGTGTGTGTTTGTTTGGGTACTGAATTGGTTTTGATGTTAAATTCCCGAGGAGAGGTAAACATGCTCGGTGTCACTAATTAGGCTGTGCCTGCTCCCTGCCATTGTTAACATCCTGCCTTCATCCTTCTGGAAGGACCCCCTCGCTGAACCTCATTGGCTTCTTCATTTGTGCCCGTTTCACTCAGTACTGTTCTTCGCTCTTTCTCTCCAGATGATCTTCTACACTTCCCTGTGCTGTGCATTGTTATTTCCGTCCGTCTCATGGGTCTCTCTCCCTCTCTCCTTCTCCCCCTCTGTCTTTCACTCTTTTTTACTCTTTTCTCGGCCCCTCTTTCTTTCTTTTTATTTCCTTCCTTCCCTCTCTCTCTCTCTCTCTCTCTCTCCCTCTCTCATTCTCTCTCTGTCATTATCTTTCCTAACCTCACTAATTTGATCACCCTCTCTCTCCCTCCCTCCCTCCCTCCCTCATCCTAGTCCCTGTCTACCTGTGCATTGTGGCCTGTGTATTTCGGTCCGTGGGTCTCCAGGAATAGTATTGTGAGCATGTCAAGGTCACCATCTTAATTAAGGGTGCTGACGGGGGGGAGGGGGGGGGGGTGTTGAGAGGTCCGGCCCGACCCTTTCCTCGCATCCCTCCATCCACTCTCCCTCCCTCCCTCGCTCCCTCCCTCGCTCCCTCCTTCCCCTCTCGATCCCGTCCACACTCCCACGCTACGCTCATGCCACCAACACAAGCCACTGTGGGCCAACAGAGAATTAGATTTAGGTCAAGTCTATGCAAGAGAGGGAAAGAGCGAGCAAGAGAGTGACTGGGAGAGGGAGACGGTGCCTGTGTTTAAATCAGTGTACTTTGCAATGATAATGACTTTATAGAAATGAATAATGCAAAGTCTGAATGGCCCCTTCTTTAATCCTACTATATTCACGCCCGTGCAAACACATAATGTCCCACTCTTTTATTCAGCGTGGGGGTAGCATATGAGATATTCCAACATAATGTACTTACTGTAACTTAAAACTTTTATCCCCTAATGCACATTGCACTTTTTATTTTTTTTTACATTTCAATTCTTAGTTTGTAGAACGGTCATAGTTGTTCAGTTAGTTAGCCAGTTTTGTGTAGTTAGCCAATGACCTAGTACTTTCAATGTTGTCACTGGAGATTGAAGAAAAAGGGTCACCGGTCTCCAGTGCACAAGGCTCATTATTTGGGTGTTGTGCTGTTGCTTTGTGGGTGTGTGTGTGTGTGTGTGTCGCCAAATCCCTGTTCAGTCAACTAGCATTTCCTGTTTGGGTTGCTACCTATTCCCAGTGTGTGTGTGTGTGTTCGAGTGTGAATCTATAAATAGGTTAGAGGTTGGTCTCCTAGAGATTTGTACCAACTGTTGTTTCACCTCGAGAGAATTGTGTGTGTGCGTGTGTTTGACTTTCTTGTCTGTGCCCATCCAGGAGATGTACTCCAAAGGCTTGATCCCACTGGGGGTGATAAGCAGGTTCGACTGCAGGGGGACAACAAGTTTGAAGTGGTCACCTTGCTGCGAGTCTTCATCTTCCGCACAGAGAGAGAAGGTAATAAGGACCCTTACCCTCCCCCCCTCCCTTCCCTTTATCCTTTCCAGAAGCGTCTCTCTCTCCCTTTGTGGCGTTTGACACCCGCGATCCCCCAGGCCCTGCCTGCCGCTGTACACTCCCGTGTTGGGGAGCTGTTTGCTGCTAGCCCTGCACTCTCCTCCGGCATCTTCTTCACTTATCCTCTTGCCCTGTGTCCACCCTTTAATCTCCCTCCCTCCCTCCCACCCTCCTTTCTCTCTGTCTCTTCTCTCTCCCTCGCTCTTCCTCCCTCCTGTCGCTTTTTCAAACAGAATAGAGAAAGGACTCTCTCTGTGTAAACATTCTTGCCAATTAGGTTTGTCTCTGTCTGCTCTAATGAAGGCAAACTCAGACGTTTTCCACTATTTATCCCCTCTTCATACACACACACACACGCACGCACACACACTCACACGTGTACACACACAGGTCCAATACATTTGAAATCAGCCAGTAAGACGACGGGGTCAGTTGGTTTCCACCAACGGCAAGGAATCCGACGGTCTGTCGTGAGGATGTCGACGATGGTCTAAGGGCTGACGACGCGAGTAGCAGCCGTCTAAACCAAGCCGACACACCTTGGACTGTCAGGATCCCGCTCTTTCCGATTTGCGTTACGAGCCGTGGGCGTGCGTGTGTGTTGCATTCAGCGTACAGTCAACACAGTCCCGTACACACACACATCAACGCGTGCGTTGTCATGGCAACCCCAGGGACAACGACGTCGGCAAAGGACCTGCTTCAGTGCCTTTTCGGGGGATGATACCATGGCGACCATGTGTGGTTGATCTCCCCGAGACTCCTAGGTGTATTGACATTTCGCCCCGCTCAGAATAGCCGCGGACGATATGCGCCCTGACCCCGCTCATTAGCGCTAACGGAGACGAAGCGAAGGGTCTCCGCCGGCGAGGCGTGAAAAAACCGCCTCGCCGGCTCCTCTGTCCAGCTCTTGGCACGTCCGCCTCTGAAATCCATCCACAGCACATGTCAGGGTTCCTGTTTGTTTTGCTGCATCTCAAGTTGCATTGTTCTTCGTACGACTCAACTCTGATGTCACGCTGATAGAGAGTACTGATGAACTATTGATCATCCCATGATTTATTTATTTATTTATTTTTTATTTTTTGGGGGAGGGGGTTTCCCTGTATTGGCAGGCAGCAATGTCCCATCCATCAGCCTGACTGCTGGTCACTACTCATACCTCACTCTCAACAGTACTGACACTGGGGAGAGGGAGAGGGAGGGGGAAGGGAGGGGGGGTAGACGGAGGAGGGAGGGGGGTCGATTCAGGCAGGCATCGACTGTCTGGGGTTTGGGGAATGTCTGACTCAGTAGCAAGCTGGGAGATGGAGGGAGAGCCAGAGAGAGAGAGAAAAGAGGGCAAAACAGAAGTGTGGCGAGAGCGAGAAAGAAAGGAAGGGAGAAAGGCAAGGATGGAGTGAGTGAGAGAAAGAAAGAAAGAAGGGAAAGCTTGGCCTCGTCACCTCATGCATCTTTAAACAGGCCCCCTCTCCTCGTCTGAGAGAGTCATCAATCTTTGGGCAAACATGAGGGAGAGAGGGAGTTTGAGGGAGGAAGAGATGGAGGGAATAAGGGAGGGGAGAGAGGCATGTCGAGTATTGGACAAAACAGAGAGACTTAAATCGAAAGAAAGGGCGGTAGGGAGTGAGAAGATACGTGGGAGTTCAAATCCAACAAACAAAGTGAGTCCCATTATCAGAGACCAAACGCAAGAAAAGAGAGAGAGTGAGAGAGAACTACACTAACAACAGACAACAGACTGGGGGGGAAAGCAGAGGCAGACATAGCTACTGAAAGAAAGAGAGTCAGCCGGTGAATAATTGAAGGACACCAGAGAGAGAGGGAGACTAAGCACACAGCTGTCTGTCTGTCTCACTGACTCTCCAGTGGTCTGCAGGTGTGCTGGCTCGACTTGACTCTCCCCCACCCCCCCCCCCCCCCCAGCTCCAGGTAGACGTCAGCTGCAAAGACGAGAGGCGAAGTGAGGGGAGGCCGGGGAGGGAGGGAGGGGAGTGGGAGGCTGGAGGAAGGATGGAAGGGGAGTAGAGGTGAGGGGGGCGGGGGGTAAATGAGTCGAGGTAAGAGTGAAGAGGACGGAGAGATGGAGGCAGAGAGAGAGAGAGGGAGGCAGGGATGGAGAGTAGGGGGGAAAGGGGTGAGATGGAGTTGGTGATCGAGAGAGTTGTAAAAGGGGCAAGCAGCACTATAGCCATTAAAAGGGAGAGAGAAAAAGAGAGTAGAAAACAAGATTAAGGAAAATAACGAGAGAATGTGACAAAGGGAAAAGGGAGAGAGAGGGTAGGGGGGGGGGGGGGTAGCAGCACAGTGTCGGAGTAGAGACACACAGCATATTGGACACATCCATGGCACATCCATGACTTAATATATCGGGGAGGACAGGAGGGAAAATAACCGTGACGTGGCACCCAGTGCCGTACAGTGGGAATCTTACACCCTCAGATATCCAAAGTTCAACTGAATTTATAAAAAAAAAAATAGCAACAATGACGTGTTGTCTGTTCTTCTGCCCGCGGGAGAGTTCCACTCACTGTACACGTTGGAAGAGCGGATATGAGGCTGTTGTTGCTTCCAGTCTTGTACTCCAAGTCGACGGGAGATGGATGAGAGCTCGGCTGAGATTGAAGAGCCCGCTGAGTGGAGGGGGGGGGGGGGGGGGAGGGATCAAGGGTTAGGGAGGGGTTGCTTACACGTGCTCTGCGATCGATGTGCACGTTGCTTCGTAGGGGGAGCACATTCATGAACGTGTGTGTGTGTGTTGTGCGAGCGTGACTGCACACGCGCTGCACACACACACACACCCCTGCGGCTCCTGCTCAGCACACCTTGCCTTTGTGACGTGACAGTTGTGTGTGTGTGTGTGTGTGTGTGTGTGCCCCTGACCATGAGTTATTTTTACGACTTAGCGTGTCTCCGGAAAGCTTTTCCTCCCTCTCTCTCTCTCTCTCTCTCTCTCTCTCTCTCTCTCTCTCTCTCTCTCTCTCTCTCTCTCTCTCTCTCTCTCTCTCTCTCTCTCTCTCTCTCTCTCTCTCTCTCTCTCTCTCTCTCTCTCTCTCTCTCTAAGTGACGGACCATGAGAGGAAGTCCTTAAATAAGTGAACAGGCAAATAAGGAAGTCCAGGACAGGTAATGGAACTAAGAAACCAGGGAAGAACTGTAAAGACCGGTGATGTAAAAGGGGGGCTGGGTGAATAATTGAATGCATAGGCCATCCATTATTAAGACTGGCTCTTTGTGAATTCATGAGACTAGGAAAGGCCAAGGTTGCGACACATATTTTTTGGGGGGTGTGGGGGTGGTGGTGGTGTGTGTGTGGGAGGGGGGGTACAGTGTTAGATTGGGAGTGTGAAGGGGGGGTTTGGAGGTCATAGGGTGTCCTTCCTCTCGCATGCTGTGCATACTGTGCTACCATGCACACACGCGCACACACACACACAGGCGTGGGGTGCCAAGGGTCAGAAAGGGTCAATGGGTGAATTGAGGACAGGTCAAAAGGAATAGAGTAAGGAGTGAGTGTGTGCCTGTGTGGGTGTGTGTGTGTGCGTGCGTGCGCATAGTATCAGCTAGTGGGATTTATCTAACCACCTCAACACTTACCATTTCTCCTTAAAAACCATGGACATGTCTCTCCTTTTAAGACATATTCGATAGAACCTAATCCTCTTAAAGACTGTTAACACCATGCTACACCTCACCACGCTGCGGTGCTGTTTGAGACAGCTTGTAATAAATTAACAGATTCTCAGCATCCTGCCTGGTTCTCTCCGGAGGGGGGCCATAAATTAATTCCTGTTTTACACTCAAATTATTCCCTCAACGCTTTCTCTGTGCCTACAAAGTGTCTGAGGATCATCTTTACACGAGCCAAAGTTAGCATTGAATGTAAATGAATAGTGTGTTGCCATACATGTGAAGTGTAGGTCACCTGTCAGGGTTATCGCTTTGGTCTCTTATTAAAGTATTTCTGTACTTGTGATGGGGCACGTGTCAACTGTGTGAGTTGGAGTTGACATGAGGGGGGGGGGGGGGGGGGGGGAGGGGAAGGCTGGTGCTGTTTGATGTTCATGCTACTTTTTTTTTTCTTCTTCTCTGCACTCACTCTCTCTCTCTCTCTCTCTCTCTCTCTCTCTCTCTCTCTCTCAGCAGAGCGTCAGGAGTGGACAGAGGCTCTACAGACTGCCATCACTTCCCCAGCTCCCATGTCCCAGAAGCCCTCCAGTAAGAGCCGGGGCGGGGGCGTCCTGGCGACCAGCAGGAGCAGCTCCTTGGAGCTGCGAGGCTACAAAGGCAAGGTGTTCGTGTCCCTGGCCGGCACCAGGTTCAGGCTCTGCAAAAGTGAACAGGTAGCTGTTTTCACCACAACATAACCCCCAACACCTCTCCCCCCCTGGAGCCCCGTCTTGAGCCCAACACCCTCTTGTCTTCTCTTGTCGATAGTCGTGGCCGTAAGTTTGGCAATGACAAATATTGTGTTTTTGCAAAGTTTGCTGGTTCAGCAAACTTTATATATTTTCACGTGTTTCACATGTTTCTATAGAATACAATAAGGCACATTTCATATTTTTTAAATCTTTTTGGAGGCGAACATTTTCAATACTATATGCAAATAGTCCCCTCTTTTACAGCAGTCAATCTGCTCTTAAAATCCAATCAGAATGATAGAGTGATTTCACCTGGCTAGAACTAGTTCACACTTTCTCCTGCGCTGATGATATGACTTACTGAAATTATGTTAGCAGTCATTTTATGCCAAGGCCCAGCAAGTTTGCAAACACAAAATGTATGTCGCTCCCGATACTTTTGGCCACGGCTGTATTCAATTTTTTTTTCCACAGAATGTGATTCTTATCAGTGACTTAATGGACAAAAAAAATGTTTGGTGTTCTCTGGCTAGCCATTGGCCCTGGGTTTGAGAACTGGTTTTTACAGCAGCCAATAACATATCATCTTTCATGAACCCCCATAGGACTATTTGATAAACAGTATGTTGGAATTGCACTGGTGGAGTCTCAGATGTTAGCAAATCAATGTGAACATTTGTTTCATTCCTGTTTTCTCTTGCTATTTCTCTCTCTCTCTCTCTCTCTCTCTCTCTCTCTCTCTCTCTCTCTCTCTCTCTCTCTCTCTCTCTCTCTCTCTCTCTCTCTCTCTCTCTCTCTCTCTCTCTCTCTCTCTCTCGCACTATCTGCCTCTCTCCCCATCTCTCGTTCCTCCTCTCTCCGTCTCTGTTTGTCTTTCATTATTTTCTTCATTAGCGTGAACAAACATCTTGGTCATAATTCTCTATGGTTCTGGCTCCGCGTCAGTGCATCTCCACTCCCTTGCTCTCTGTGATAGAGAGACAGAGCGAGAGCGAGCGAGCGAGCGAGAGAGTGAATGAGGGGGGGAAGAGATGGAGGGAATGGAAATTAATCGTATTGTTTCTGCTTAAACGCTAAATCCCTGCATGGCTAATTCACTGATGGAGGGAGAGAAAAAAAAAGAAACGAGTTGGGAAGGGAGGTGGAGAGAAAGGAGAGATGGAGGGAGCGGGCGAAAGAGCGAGAGAAGTACGAGTCAGGAAAAAGTAGGGTTTGAGAGAAAAGAACAGCGGCGAGAGAAAGAGACTGACAGAGAGAGTGAAGAATAAGAAGAGATAAGAGCGAAGACAATGATGCTGAGATGGAGAGAGTGTTTAAACACAGTGTTGAAAAGAGGGAGAAACTAGGAGCAATCGAGTGGGAGAGAGTGATGGAGGGATAAAGAAACAGCCAGGGGGAGAGAGAGAGAGAGAGAGAGAGAGAGAGAGAGAGAGAGAGAGAGAGAGAGAGAGAGAGAGAGAGAGAGAGAGAGAGAGAGAGAGAGAGAGAGAGAGAGAGAGAGAGAGAGAGAGATGAGAGAGAGAGAGAGAGAGAGAGAGAGAGAGAGAGAGAGAGAGAGAGAGAGAGAGAGAGGAGGAGGGGGGTGGAGGGAGGTAGAGAGAGAGAGAGAGAAGGGTAGACTGTTGCCCTGTTCATGTTCAGTGGAGTGGAGTATTTAATCTAAGATGATGAACGAGCTGTTGGAAAGGCACACACACACCAGCCGCACACACACACACCAGCCGCACACACACACACACACCAGCCGCACACACAAACACACACACACACCAGCCGCACACACCACCACATACACTCCTCCTCCTTATCACAGACTACAAAGCAGTGTGATACAACTCCCTGTAAGGTCATTCAAATCCTATTACCCGAGATAAAACAATCAAATAATTCAAAACACAAACATACATTTCCTCCATTGTGCTACTTTCAAAAAGTGCTTGTTCATTGTTCATAGACTCTGTCATGAGGTGCTGTTATCCGAGTGTGGATGTGCTAGATCAGGACACTTAGTAACCTCGGTTCTAAGTGACCCGCTTGATAGATTTACTGTGAAGCAGGGTTCTCTTTATCCACGGTATTTCCCAAAAATACCACAGTTCATATACATGGTACTGTCATGAGTTTACAATTTGAACCAATTAGGCATTGTATAAAAGCTTTTTTCCTTACAGCAGACAAAAGGTGATGTGCAGCAATCTAGACCACCTGCTACAATGACCTTGCTAAAGTCCAGAAAGTGCCAGGCATCCAGACAGAGTCTTTGGAGGTTGTGAGGCATTGTAGTGTGTGAGGCCGCGGAAAAGCCTGTCCCACGTGGATAAGCGGTGAACTTTTGGAGGTGTAGAAGCTGTAATTGGCCTTTAGGACACTTGCTAACACTTTACTCCGCACGCACGACATCGAACAGCAAAATCAACCTGGTTTCCAGTTGGCCTTTTGGAATTCAGTAACCCGAGCATACACGCGAGTCAGTCTCTCCCTCCTGTGAAATGGCTAATGGCTTGCTACCTGCTAGTGTGACTGGTAGGTTACGTGGTCCGCGTCGCAGGAGTAGCGAGCGATCCGCGCGCTCGTCTCCGAGTGTGTTTTTTAAGTACGGCGCTGATTTGAATATGAATGCGTGTAATCTGGCACACGGAGGGAAAGAGGGATTTAATTCGTCTTTAGCTTCATTAGATCCTTTCTTTCCCCTCCTTTCACACTCACTGAACGGAACAATGGCTGGCATCCCGAGGTGGCGCGCCACTTGCGAGAGAATGTCGCAAGGTGTCACGCTGAATTAATGACACGGGATTGTGATCCCCCTCCTCGCTCTCCCCTCTTTTATCCTTGTTCCGCTTTCCCCCCGTTCTTTTCTCTCTCCTTTCCCCCCTTTTCCTTTTCTTCCTACCTTTATTCTCCCCCTTTCTCCATCTCTCTCTCCCCGCCCTCGCTTTCCTGTGTGCAGCCCTTTCTCATGCTCAACTCATCCTTTCTTTCCTCTGATTAGAATCGTTTCCCCCGCCCCCTCCTGCAGTTAACTTTACTCATCATGCTTTGAGAGCACACTGCCTTATCCTCAACTACGAGCACTTTACATTTGAATTCTAATACTTGCCTCTAGTGTATTGGTTTGGTGGCAGAAGACTTTGACTGAGACACATTCATTAACGTAAAATGCGCTAAACGTGCAATTGAGGAGCTGTTAGTGGATGCTAGCTATTCTGAAGCTGTGAGGGTCTGAAGTGAGACCGTGGTGGAAATGCCTTTTGCCTGATTAGAAGTTTACGAAAGACGTTGTTCGTTGTTTGCACGTTACGAGATGTCCACACCCAAGCTAAACGACACACACACTACCTACATCTTGCCGGTCTCTCTTTAAGCGTCATCATCGCTAAGTCTTTTTGGTGCTGATGTAATTGGTAAGTAATTTCTATCTCTAACGCCGGAACATTCTTTCCCCTTCCTCCGTCCCTTCCATCCCTCCATCCTCCCGTTCCCCTCCATCCCTGGTGAAATAATTGGACAGGGCAGGAGGGCACGGCACATATTGGCAAGGTAACTAGCAGCGAGGCCGTACGGCCGCTAACAGCCATGTCTGTAATTGGCTAGCTGAGAGGGATGAGGGTCATTAGGTAGACGACAGGCTCGCCTGCCTCTCCTGGCACCAAAACACACGCAGGCACACACACACACACACAGACACATTAACACTCACACGGGGACACACACACGTCCGCGCTCACTTCCCTTACTCCCAGACACACGCTGACGCATGCACCCAGGCGACGACACGTCGCACACAAACTGCGCTGTGCATCCAAATCACATGTAGAAGAAGAGCCCCTTGTTTCTTTTCGCAGCTCTCCAAGCACAGTGGGTCACACCTCATGTTGGTTTTTTTCTTTTTGCACCTGCCATGTTGTCGATGAGTCTACAACTCCACAAAGTTCCACGGCAGAAGTTCTGACTGCCCGTTACATGAAAACTCCCACCTTAATGATGACGTCCTGTGTTTGCTGTTTTGCCTTGACAGACATACACAATGTGTGAAATCTAAGTGCTGTCGAATATAGTTTTAAGTGGACTGGAGGTAGAGATGTAACAGGGCTTTTTGTGCTGTGTTGTCAGAGTGTTATCACTTCTTGGTTCTTGGTAGCTACAGTGTGGGTCTGGAGCCAGGCGCTCAAACGGCAGACTGATATATAGTGCGGGCTTCGGGATGACGTGCTCCTGTCATCGCTGTCGAATCGTTCTGATGAAGATGCGTGCGGCGATGGAGTGGCCACTCGTTTCCCCGACGTCTCTTCTCTCCCGCCACAATGACGCCCTCCAAGGGTGGCAGCGTGTAAAAAAAAACGGACTTTCTTCCCTCTCTCTCTTCATCTCTCTGTTTCTTCTCAATGCTCTCTCTCTCTTTAGCTCCCCTCTCTCTCTCTCTCTCTCTTTCTCTCTCCTCTTTCTCCGTCTCCCTTACCGCCAGGCATTCCTTTTGCACAACAAAAAAAAAACACCTCGTCAACAGAGATGGTGTCAATTCATCCTCCCTTCTTTGTGAGGCATAATTAGACCAAATTGCATCGGTGGTGACGAGCAGCTCAGCCGCCTCTCCGACAGAGACGCGTCTGCCTAACAGGAGCGGGGGGTGTTTTATGTTGCCCCACCGCCGCTCACTTTCCCACGCACCGCTGCATGTGATGTACTGGACGAGGGCCCCTTCCCCCCCCCCCCCCGCACTATCTCTCATTCTCCGTCTCCAGACGTCAAACGGGCCTGCTTAGCTCTCGGGTGTGAGTGTCGGAGAGGAGGCGGTGTTTGCGTCGCCTTTGTCGCGGGCTGTTCATTAGTTTTCATTAAGCCCAATGATGCTCCGGTCCCATCCGAGAGGGGGAGTGTCGTTCGTTTTAATGAGGTGACACTGCGTATCCGTTTCCAATATAGATGGCTCCTACTATACACCTGCGAAAGGGGGAGGGGAGGAGGGGAGTGGGGATGGGAGGATGTTTGCGGTGGGTGCCTTGGGCCCTGATTAAATCCCAGTCAGTTGCTGTATAGCTTTGCCTTTTTGACCCCCCCCCCCCCCCCCCCCCCCCATGAACTGAAATGAAAGCTTGGAGTAATTGTTTAATTTGCTGTATGAGCAGTCACATGGCACAGACACTAACAGATAATACCACCTGATGTCACTTCTGATGAAGGCAGAATTTTTTTATACGTACAATTAATAGAAGGGAAAACATTGACCTACAGAGATTTCTGGGATTCCAATGCCCCATTGTGAGAACTGACCCCTTGAATATCTCGGAACGACCTTTGACCCCTCTGCGTTTTGTCGTTGCCGCGGTAACGGCGAGGCTGACAGTATTGCGCTTTGGATAAGGTCACGTCTCCCTCCCCGAATGCCAGAGCGTGTCTCACCTGCAAGTGTTTGAGTGCAGTAACGGTTTCCTGTTTGTTTCGCTGCTTGTTTGCGTGACAGGACTTCAAGGCCGGCCTGGCCATCACCGTGGTGGATCTGACTGCCGCCAACATCAGAGACGTGGACAGGAGAGGCTTCGAGATCAACACACCTTTCAAAAACTTCTGGTTAGTCCACCCCTAGCTCTGTTACCGCTGGTCACTCATCAGTTGAATTTGTGTACACGTGAGATTGAGAGAGATTGACACGTACGATTGTTTTCCTCAGAATGACTTTACTACACTGTAGGCGAGCATTGTGTGTGTGTGTGTCTATGTGTGCTATAGTGTGATGTTCTGTAGACTTGAACCCCTAATGTGAACCCCTAGGTTCCAACAGCATGTGCTGCAACAGTATTCTTGACTCACCTTCAGGTTCAACATTAACACCAGACTAAAACAAGATTCCATTCTCTGATTGGTTTGATCACTGTGCCAAGTCATTACCCAAAATATTTGTTTAAGTTTTTAATGTGGGGCTCGGGAGATTGTTGATGGTCTATTCAATACAACAATTCCTCTTAAATCATCCTTTTATTTTCCGCAACCTTTTTCCACAAAAAACGTCCTTCAAATCTAAGCCTCTTATTGCACTCCACGCTATTTTAATCTCTAGAATCGAATCTCCCGAAACATCCAAAATTCACCACTGAAGGTCAGAGTGTGGGTTGAGCCTGTACTTACTGAGGAAACCTTTAGCACTGTGTATTTTTAGGATTAAATATTCAACAGGAATGTTGTCAGGTATGTGTGTGTCAAGGTAGTGCTAAGCTTCATGCATGTGTCCACAGAAACATTGGAACACAAGGAATGACCTTTAGTTGGCCCAGTTTGTTCTACTCTAACCAGTTACTTGACTCTACACCAGGGAAACAAATTGCATGTTAGGGTGGACCGCTTTCAGGAAGAAAAGTATTGTGAAGCGTAAAACCCCAGTTTCCTGTGGGGCTAAGGGTTGGAGAGTGTCACACGACTCCAGAAAAGAGACGCGTCAAGGTGTGGCCTCGCACCTCTGTTTGCCACGGTGACCGTTCACCTTTCCGCATAGAATGAGCACTAGTGAAAGCGTTATTAAAGCGACGCTTTATAAACAACCCGCCGTGCAACACACGTCCGACGCTAATAGGTTTCTGTGGGAGTGATGGTGCCGAGGGCTGATTAGTGAAGAGGAACTGCTTTTGATGCCCCTTTGGACTGCTCTGCGCCTCTGTTTATTTGTTTTGCCCCCCCCCCCCCCCCCCACCTACACACACACACACGAACACACTTACCATACGCTCATTACCGTGCGACGGGCCTGCCATGTGCAGTGCAGCAGAGCCAGGGTTCCTGAAAGACAATCGCTAATTATTGATCTCCGGCTCTTTCCGTTTTTAACGAATCCTCCAGGGAGGATCCTCGCCACGGGCTTCCTCTCGTGTACCCTGTGACCTCTCCCGGCCTGTTGCCGCGGTAGCAGGGGCACACCAACAACTTTGGAGCACCCCCCCTGGACCCCCACACGCATAATCGATAGCCAGTTGACTCGTTTGTTTTTTAATAACACTCATTTGAGGCCAGATCAAGTTAGTTTGTTATTTCTGTACGCTTTCCTTCTTTCGAAGCCCGTTACAAAGTTGTGTATTTATTTCTACTTTGGTTTCTCGATCTACCTGCACATATGTCCCATCGATCTGTTTGTCTCTTCTCTCCCTAATGGCCATGTTGGACGTTGTGTCTTTTAATGCGGTGGACATAATTGCGATTCTGTGCTTTAAGAAAAAGGAATCAGAGTGGGGTGATGGAAAGGAGGTTGGGGGCTTGAAAAGAGGCAGGGGGCTTGTGGATTGTATGATTGGGTGCGACTGAGGAAAGTTTCGTGGTTGATCACTTTACACGGTAAAGAGCCTCTCTGTCCAGCTTCATTGTCTTGGCTTTAACCTAAACAGTGGATTCAACCCCCTTAAGGTGTCATGGCCGACTAGCTAAATCTTTCATCAC
This sequence comes from Osmerus eperlanus, assembly GCF_963692335.1. Classification (NCBI taxonomy): domain Eukaryota; kingdom Metazoa; phylum Chordata; class Actinopteri; order Osmeriformes; family Osmeridae; genus Osmerus; species Osmerus eperlanus. The sequence goes on from NC_085040.1 coordinate 3,593,136, forward strand.
AGTCAGTGGAGCTACAGTCGTGATGCTGGGCGCGAGGACATATACCTCAACCCCTCTCTTCCTCTGTGGTTCGACGCGAGCAGTCATCCTTTTGGACAGGGCCCTTGCAGAAACACCCAGGTGTGATGCCAGATCTTAATCATTCCATTGATTGTGGCAAGGTAATTCAGGTGAAGCCCAGGCACTGCATCCTGCTTCTTGACAAAGTAAAAGAGTGAGTCAGAGAGAGAGAGAGAAAGAGAGAGAGAGAGAGAGAGAGAGAGAGAGAGAGAAGGGGAGAGAGAAGGAGACCTTTGCGGTTACTATGGAGACCACTTTTCCCCACTTCTCTCCGTCTCGGCCTCTTCTCGCTTCCCTCTCCTCCCTCCTTCTCGATCGCTCCACCGTTTCGGTCGTCTCGACGGCAGCGAGCGATCCAGTCCAGGCAGGCCCAGCATGCCCCAGAGCTTGTGTGTGTACGGGGAGAGGGGGGGGGGTGTTGTGTTGTGTGTGTGTGCGCGCGTGTAGCCTGTGTCTGCGCGGGAGAGGTTTGTGTGTGGGGGTGTGTGGGTCTTCTCTGAGGAAGATTGTAATAGACATGTTGAGTGGCTGTGGAGTTGGGCTTGGCTGGGCTGTGGAGTTGTCTCTCTGGGAGTGTAATGAGTGAGATGTGGCTGGGTGAAGTGACAGGGCCCGCGGAGTCCTCTCCATGCTGCTTCCCACTCGCTCAACCCCCTGATAGGAGCCCAATTTAGGAGCTCTCTCTCCCCAAGAGAGTGGCAGAAAGGATGTGATTGTGTGTGTGTGTGTGTGTGTGTGTTGAAATAAGTGTGGGCAATGGAGAAGGAACAAAGTGGCAGGGGATAACAGCTGCATGAGCTGAAGTCCTTCTATGTCTCTGCCCCTCTCTCTCTCTCTCTCTCTCTCTCTCTCTCTCTCTCTCTCTCTCTCTCTCTCTCTCTCTCTCTCTCTCTCTCTCTCTCTCTCTCTCTCTCTGCCCCTCTCTCTCTCTCTCTCTCTCTCTCTATGCCTCTCCCTCTCTCTCTGCTTCTCTCTCTCTCTCTCCTGCATCCCCTTGTTTCCCATTTATAGCTTATACCACAGTGACCTCCAACAAGGTCTCCCCAGACCCTCTGACCTAGAGATGGGGGCTGAAAGACCGCTTACACACACACACACATACACACACGTACGCGCACACACACCCTCAAACCCTCAGACCAACACACCCATTTATTCTACTCCTGCACAGTTCCCACAAAAAACACTGCACACCCACACAATCGGCACAAAGCAAATATGTACAAACCGAAATGTGTGCCGTTTTAACTATTCCCCTTTAAAGTAAATCAATGCCGAAAAACAAGGAGAAAAAACCTGAAATCGATGGTTGCAGTTTCACGGCCGAGTCGGAGTGGGAGAAGGAGGAGTGGATTGAAGCGGTCCAGGAATCGATCGCCGAGACTCTTTCCGATTACGAAGTGGCGGAGAAGATCTGGTTCAATGAGTCCAACAGGAGCTGTGCCGAGTGCGGGTCGCCCCAGCCCGAGTGGGCCTCCGTCAACCTGGGGGTCGTCGTCTGCAAGAAGTGTGCAGGTACGGTGATCGAGACCGTCGCTCTCCCCTCTAACCGAACTAGGCGCGAGCATACGTGCGTGTGAGTGTGGAATTAGGCAGGTACGTTTTCTCTCTCTCTCTCTCTCTCTCTCTCTCTCTCTCTCTCTCTCTCTCTCTCTCTCTCTCTCTCTCTCTCTCTCTCGCTCTCTCACGCACACACACGCGCATACACACGCAGACACACACACTCAAATGCACTTTTCCACTCCTTTCCCCCAATTCCTCACCCCATCTTCCTCCCCTCGCTCTCCTCTTTCACTTCAGCCAATGGATAGACTCTATTGGACATGAACATAGAGATTGACTCCTAAACTCGAAACTTTTTGCAAATGAAAAGGATTGACTCTAAAATCAACTGAGAGAGCGAGGGAGGGAATGAGATTGTGTGTGTGTACACTGGCCCACTGTGGCTATTAAGATAAGATCTCAGGTGTTAAGCCACCGATGGGGATTCGTAGCCTGGCCTCAAAAGTTCCCTCTAATCCGTGTGACACGCTGGCGGGATTAGATCAAATGAAAACAGAGATTAGGTGGCGCTGCGTGGCCGGACCTTTCCTTCTTGACAAGAGATGATGGATGTGTCCGAATACATCCAATGGTACGCCGGCCAGCTACTGTTGATGGAGTGGTAGGCTGGATGATCTGGGTGGCGGGGCAGGGTGGGTGGATGGATGGATGAGTGCTCGTGTACCGGACACACACCCGTCCCCTCGACGATCATCTTCCCTCTGACGATTCTCTCCGCTGTCTCTCCCCCCCTCACGCACACACTCACCCACACACACACACACACTTCCACCTTTTCTCCAGGCGTCCGTTAATGATGACCTTTCCGGGAGTGCGTCGCCACCGCTGAGCCCGTCGCGTCGGGAGTCTGGCGGAGAGAGGCGCAGACGCCCGTCTTCGGTCCGCACTGTGTAAACGAAGCGGCCTGGGCCTGGAATATCAATGGCGGGCGATGGGGTTTTAATTAGGGGCTCCCGTGTCACGGACGATAAGGAGGAACAACAGAACGAGGGAAAGAGGAGAACCTAATGAGAGGACTAATGATAAAATGGTCCCCGATTGCCTTTCTTCTCCTTAACGCGCGAGAGAATGAAAGCGGGGAGCGGCGCTTGATATGCCGACGCAGTATTTTAATCGTCCGTCCGCCCTTGTCCCCCGGTCTTGACGCCGTTGTGCTTTGAGCGTCGATGTGCGTTTGCCTTCTCTTGTTTGGGTGCGTGTGTGTGTGGGAGGGAAGGGGGGGGGGTGTCCAGATGTGAGCCCCCTCCACTGACAGGCTGTTGCCGTCGCTGTTGCCGTCGCTGACGCTGTTCGCTGGAACATTAACAACGGGTTGTTTGTTTGCCCCGCCCCCCCCCCCGAGATATATAACCTCCCTCGTTTAAATGTCCTCTCTTTCTCTCTCTCCGACCATTTCCCGCCTCTGGGTTCTGGTCCTGTCACACGAGCATCAAACTCAACCGCCAGTCATAGTAATGCGTACCACCGACCGGTGGTCGCTTTTTGTACACGTGTAATTGCAGTGAACTCAAATCGAGCGTGGTCGAGGTGGCCCCTTGGCAACCGTTTCCATGGCAACCACCCAAAGTATAACACCCCCCTCATCCCCCCCCCTCCCCCTCCTCCCAATCAACTGTTTTTGAGAGAGAGGTGTTGTTTTTTTTTGGGGGGGGGGGGAAGGGACGACAGATATCGTGAAAGTGAAGATCCAATGGAGAAAGAAGGAGACAAACAGAGAGACGGAAAGAAACAGAGAGAAACAAACAGAGAGAGAAGCACGCGTAAAGAAACTCCCACATGATGCTAAAGAACTGAAATTTCCACCGTGTGTGCATGCCCGTGCAGGTGTGGGTGCGGGTGTGAGTGTGTCTGCGTAGAGGTGTTGACCCCCGGATCACATGTGACTGAGCCACGGTGACGCAGCACTCCCCTGCTGCGATTGGCTGTCGCGCTGACACAACCGTCTCAATCCACGGCTAATTGCACACGCAACGCCACCCTCCATATTCATAGTGGTCTTCCAGCCGTCATATTTTATTCATCCCTCACTCTCCGACGTTATAAACAGCCCAAACTCTCCAGATCACCCGAATAAACAGGTCGACCAACAAACACAATTAATTACTCATGAATCATGAGCAATTAATGCTCCTCTTTCTCCGATTTCATTTGACATGAGCGGCGTCGAGTGCAGTAAAGGAGGCTTCTAATGGTGTGTGTTAGTCAGAGGATGCCGGAACACATGCTGTGCATGTGTCTGCCCTCAGTCTGTTTACTGTGCTGTGTTTGTGTGTGTGTGTGTGTGTGCGCGTGGGTTTGTGTGTGTTTGTGAGTGTGTGTACGTTTGTGTGTGTGCCTGGGTTTGTGAGTGTGTGTACGTTTGTGTGTGCGTGTTTGTCTGTGTTTGTGTGCCTGTGTGTGTGTCTGTGTGTGTGTCTGTGTACGTTTGTGTGTGCGCGCATGTGTGTTTGTCTCTGTGCTTGTGTGTGTGTCTGTGTACGTTTATGTGTGTGTGTGTGTGTGTGTACGCAGGTCAACACCGCTTCCTGGGCCCCAGTCTCTCCAAGGTGAGGAGCCTGAAGTTAGACAGCACGATCTGGAGCAACGAGCTGGTGGAGGTAGGGAGGGCGGCATGCACCTCATTCTCATCACATTCTTTAAATTCTATTTTGAGACGGGAGCTCGGATAATGACATTGATATGTGTCATGATTAATGTATAATGTATGTCTTATAAGATTCGTTATGTATAACTCACAGATGTAAATTATTAAGCGTGACCTTGCAAATGGGGTTTTACATTATGAATGTTTGTAAAGGTTTCTTGAACTTTGGGGTGTGTATTACTTGGGGAATAGACTTTGAGGGTTTCATCTTTTCATTGGGTGAACTTTGACCCTGCTGTTCCCTCTAAACTCCAAAAGCTCTTCCTGGAAGTGGGCAACAAGAACGCCAACAGCTTCTGGGCCGCCAACCTGCCCCCTGAGGAAGGACTCCTCATTGCGGCGTCGCCCGAGCAGCGCACATCCTTCCACCGCAGGAAGTACAGAGAGAGGAAGTACCGGCGCGTTCTGGAGGGCCTGCACGACCAGGAGCAGCTGAACCAGGTAATCACATCCAAAACTAGCTTCAAGCACAAATAAAGCACAATTTAAGAAGAATTATAAACACATACTCATCAACCAAAAGGTCAAAAGGACATTTTACAGTACATGTGGTCCAAAACTCAATTGGATTCTACATTGCTCGTATGACTTCCTGTGGTGAAATTCTTATTGCACTGGGTTATTGCAAGCTGTTTTAACACTAATCTCTCTCTGTGATTTGTCATGGGCTTGGCTGCATGCGATGCAAACCAGGCTTACTTTGGCCCGCTTTCAGAAAAGAGGCCTTCAAAACGGCCTGACCCGAGCCTCTGGAAGGTGGTTTCCACCTGCGTCAGCAGTTACACAGATCAGCTGGTAGGGTTTGTGGAGAGAATGGGATAGAGCGAGAACGATAAGAGAGAGCGAGTGGGGGAAAAGAGAGGGAGAGCCAAAGAGAGAGGTGGGGAGAGAGGCAACTAGAGGAGGGTCGAGCGAGAGAAAACGACAGCGAGAAAAAGAGAGTGAATGTGCGAGGGAGAGAAACTAAGTGGCAAAGAGGATGAGGATCAGAAAGGCTTGAGTACATGTTTGAATGTATGATAAAGTATGTGTTTTGGTTTGTTTGGGGCATGAATGTGTGTGTGTGTGTGTGTGTGTTGTGTCTGTGTGTGGGTGCCTGAGGTTTGTTGGTGCCTTGTGATGATTATGCAGTTAAAAGTCAGAGCGAGTGGGAGAGAGGTGGGAGAGAGACGCAGGAGAGAGAGAGTGAAAGAAGAGAGAAAGAGTTGGAGGAAGGGTTAGCAGCCATTTCTAAAAAGGCTCAACTCCGCTTGGATGAGAATCCGTGTGTCACACATCAATCATACTCCAATTCATACACGGCATGACAGCGGGTGTGTATGTCAGTAACAATTATTCACCTACTACACATCCCTTCTCTCTCTCTCTCTCTCTCTCTCTCTCTCTCTCTCTCTCTCTCTCTCTCTCTCTCTCTCTCTCTCTCTCTCTCTCTCTCTCTCTCTCTCTCTCTCTCTCTCTCTCTCTCCCCCTCTCTCTCTCTCTCTCTCCCCCTCTCTCTTTCTCTCTCTCGTATCCCCTTGTTCCCCATTTATACATCACAGTGACCTCCAACCAGGTCTCCCCAGACCCACTGACCTAGAGATGGGGGTGTCAAGGGTGCGCCCATAGACCCTTACACACACACACGATGGAATACTCCAGTGGGGGCAGTAAATGCTCAAACGCTGAAGGTCATTCGCAGAGGAGTGCCAGGGTGAGATATCACGGAATGAAACCCATTCGCGACGGAGTTCTCTGCCACGATCCGAACCCTCGTGCGCTTGCGCTCCCACCGTGGCCAAGTCAGTTTCCTGCATCAGCCGTACAGTGAATTACCTTCACAAGATTGCCAGTGCTATGTCTGGGGTGTGTGTGTGCGTGCGTGTGTGTGTGTGTGTGTGTGTGGAAGGCATCGCGCCTCTGTTTGCCAGCGTGGATGTGTGTGTGGAGGTGATGGCAGGCGCATGTGCCAGCCCGGCCTCTCTCTCGGCAGAGCTCGCCTGTTTTCTCCTGGATCGATACTCGGTTCGCCTGCTTGAGATGAAAGGAGCGCTTAGCAGAATAACCCTTTTACCGCTCACCACCTCCGCCTCGCTTCAGAGGGTGGGAACGACACCGTGGTGTTTATCGACTGGGTAGATAGAGATCACATTTTAATTGGTGGAATAGCACTGTTTGGTTCTGCACCATGCATTGAGGGGTGTCTGAAGATTCTCTTCAGACCAAGTACACATGTATTCACATGGATTTCACAGCCCATTTCAACTTGCAAACACCATTTCTTTTACCCATGTGTCAACCCCTTATGTACTCTCATGGTCATTTTCTTAAAACAGTTTTAATCTCACTGACAGATTTCTTTTTCTTCTTCTTTTAATGTGTGTGTCTGTGTGTGTGCCCGCTGTCATGGTGTGTGTATACATGTGCACGCTTGCATGCATATGTGGGTGTGTGTGCGTACACTGGCAAACGTGTGTGTGCCCTTGCATGCGTACTGTATGTGTGCGCGTGTGTGTGCGTGTGCGTGCGTGTGTGTGTCTCCCAGGCGCTGTGTGCTGCCGTGGTCCTGCCTGACGTGCTGGAGACCATGGCCCTGGTGTTCAGTGGAGCTGACGTCATGTGTGCCACGGGAGACCCCGTCTGTTCCACCCCCTACCTCCTGGCCCAGAGGGCAGGCCACAAGCTGCAGATGGAGTTCCTTCACCAAAACAAACTCTCAGGTGTGTGTTTGTGTGGGTGTATATTTCGATGTGTGTTTTATTAGATGTGCCCAAATGCACGATGGTTTTGCGTTCCTCGTTTTGGTGGGCATGTGTGTGTTTGGGAGTCCAGAGGGAACAAATAAACGTTTTACGCCAATGATTTCTCATTAAAGTTACTTGTCCACAAAGAATATTGTCATGGCCGGCATTCCAGTCCCGCACCACACTGGGTCTCCCACCTCAGAAAAACCCTTTCAACGCACAATAACACCAGATTTAAAGGCTGTTTTTAGGCCTGTGGAGACTGACATTTCCTGATAAACGGTTAAAAAGAGACCTTTAAAGTGGCGAGGTGCATGCCTGCCAGTGTTTTAAAATGTACGTACGTGTACATTTTTACAAGGGCTTCAGATAAGCCCAAGATCTGGTGCCTTTCACACACAATCAAACTGTTGTCTTTTGACTCGTACGAGCTAATCTTGTCTAAAACGTTCTATTTACTAGGCTTCGCACCTGTGAAAGACCTGCGGGAGATTTCTGGAACTTTTCCCGCTTTACACCCTCGTGAATAGAAAGTGAGCGGTGGAAAGGAACGCCAGGCCTCTTTTCAAAAGTGAAGGAGGAGGAGGGAGGAGAAGGCGAAAGAAAATACCCATTTCTCCACATTTCACCATCCTCCTTGGAACATGATCAGCCCGCATGCCAGGCCTGGGAGGCATGTCACAGATGTGTTGCGCTATTATGATTCCCCCGTGAGGCATGTGTTGTGGTTGGATGGTTCCCGCTCCGACTCGGCGATAAGAATGAATCAAGGCTAGGAGAGAGAGAGAGGCCGTTCCAGGGAAGGCACTTTCTCCGGGACCCTGCTTTGCATAATATATGCCTTGCATCTGTGCACGCTTGCCAACACTGCTGCTGTTAGGGGCTCCTAATTGCTGGCGTGGGTAACCTGGTCACCATGGCGAGGCCCATTACCTGGTTGGAGGTGCTCTGAAGATGCACACACACACACACACCCTCCCACACACACACGTTTGGTTTATTACCCAGTCTCTGAGGAGCCAGGCGTTACGTGTGTGTGTGTATGGGGGTGGGTGTCCTTAAAACACCTCGGTGTGTGTCTGTGTGTGTGGGTGGCCGTCCTTAGCCCATATGCAACGACAGACTGCATAGTCCGTTATTCACCCTCAACTAACCCCTAAATACGAATGGACAAGCTGCACAATTTCTCGTGTGTTGGTTGGTGTGGTGTGTTATTGCGTTCGTTCGTGTCTGTCTGTGTGCATGTGCGTGGGGAAATAACCCTCGAGGACCTGAATGAGAGAGCATTCTACTGCGAGTGCAGCGGTGAGCCAGACCCACCCACCAAGCAGTCGGTCGCAGCTCTGCATTCGCCCCAGAGTGGTTCATTCGGTGCCCCTTTTCAAAGCCCTGACAACGTACCCGACGACGCTAAGATAACCTTTGTGTAGAGGCAGCCGAGGGTCTCATTACCTGGTGTGTGTGTGTGGGTGGTGTGTGTGTGTGTGTGTGTGTGTGTGGGTGGTGTGTGTGTGTGGGTGGTGTGTGTGTGTGTGTGTGTGTGTGGGTGGGTGGTGTGTGTGTGTGGGTGGTGTGTGTGTGGGTGGTGTGTGTGTGTGGGTGTGTGTGTGTGTGGGTGTGTGTGTGTGTGGGTGTGTGTGTGTGGTGTGTGTGTGTGTGTGTGGGTGGTGTGTGTGTGTGGGTGGTGTGTGTGTGTGGGTGGGTGGTGTGTGTGTGTGGGTGGTGTGTGTGTGTGGGTGTGTGTGTGTGTGTGGGTGTGTGTGTGTGTGTGGGTGTGTGTGTGTGGGTGGTGTGTGTGTGTGGGTGGTGTGTGTGTGTGGGTGGTGTGTGTGTGTGTGTGGGTGGTGTGTGTGTGTGGGTGGGTGGTGTGTGTGTGGGTGGTGTGTGTGTGTGTGTGGTGTGTGTGTGTGGGTGGTGTGTGTGTGTGGGTGGGTGGTGTGTGTGTGGTGTGTGTGTGTGGGTGGTGTGTGTGTGTGGGTGGTGTGTGTGTGTGGGTGGTGTGTGTGGCAGAGAGGGGAGGGGGATGTATTCACGTGTCCATGAAAAAGTGTGTGGCGGTCACCGTCTTGGCCGGCCTCATTATGAAACTCGTGTCCAGACACACCGGCTTGCTTACTTCCTGACTGCCCCTCGGCACTCTCGGATACAAACGAAAAATGTCTGGATTTGCATATCCCCCCCCCCCCCCTGGAGAATTGACAGAGGGCCAATGGCGAGTCTCCCAGGTAGTGTCTCTTCCTGGTTTACCGATCGCCTCAGGGCAGAATCCGTAATGTCCGTCATCCTTGATTGTCTTAATTCACCAATGACTGGTGTCTCGAAGCTGCACGGTGTACTTTGACAAATCCTTCTTTTGGCAAAGAACATATGCTACCCAAGAGCTATGAACAACTCAACCTCCCTTACTGCCTAGGACACACACAAACACACACATAGAAATAGTTGTCGTTCAGGCGTTTATCCTTAGTTAAACTTAATTGCAACTGTTTATCTGACATGATTCGCTTCCAAAGAATTCAAGAAGGGTTCTTCCAACAGTCAAGCCATCCACCTTTTATTGAACCGTATTTTAGGATTAACGGTCGTCGACAAGACACCGACGGGGCCCTTGATGGTGGTTAAAGGCTGTGCCATGCACATCGAGGACTGTGGAAAGCAACTCTACATCCTGGGCCAGGCAGCTACTTTCCCCTCTCTGCTACTTACACACCACTGACGGATTTTATTACCACCATTGTTTCGTCTTTGGCCTAGCATCTCCAGGCACATCAAAAATTCATCCCGCTTTTTTTGTGGATTCTAAAAGTTCACGCGGAGACACTCAGACTTGCACACGCAGAGAAGTACCGAGGTCCCTTTCTTGTTGTGGCTCTGCTGGCTTGTTTAGGTGGGTTGGTTGTTTGTTGTTTTGTTGACAGGCGCGCACACACAAACGCACACACGCATGTTCCTTTGGAACAGCCCGCTCTGGCATGTTAAAAGGTCACAGGTTCACAAGGGACGTGTTGTTTAGTTGAGCTAAGTGCCTTTGGGTGTGTTTCTTTAAGCAAGCGCGGTGTGTGTGTCTGTGGAGGTTTAACACTTAGACAGTAGCTTTTCCTGGCACTCTTAAGCCTTGCTGCAAACTGTCGATACAAAGTGTGTGTGTGTGTGTTTATATGTTGTCACGGTGCCTTGTTTCTAAAGGCCGATGGTGATGGTCACGGTCAAACGCCGCTATGTGGCCCTCTGCGGCCGACCGGACAGCTAATTGAGCACTTTGTCATGTCACCTTTCCCTCACAGGGGATTTAGCCAATCAGCACAGCCCAGACTTCCCAGCGACAGTGGCAACAAACAAGCGATTCAGAGACACAGCGTTGTAGAGTGGACTACAACTCCCAAGGGACCTTTTTAGAGCTCAGACACAGAGAGACACAGAGTTGTTACACACCGCCGCTGCCCAGGCGCTTATATCTCTTGTAAACACAAAACAGTCGTCTGTCTGGCAGCCCTTTTTCATGTTCTGATTAGCTTCAGAACATTTGAAAGGGAGGCCATTTTGTGAGTGGCAAAATGTATCCGCACTTTCAGTTTGACTGTGGAAGTTTCAGATAGACATCTCTGAGTGGCCATCGGAGAAGTCTGGGCTTACCAGCGGAGATCACAGAACGATCTGTGACTCATATCGCCCTCTCTCTCTCTCTCTCTTATCCTGAAGTGACTGATCCTTTCCGGTTTTCGGCGGGAGAAAGGGGATAGTGAGGAAGGGGGGGTGGGGGGAGGAGGGAAAGGAGAGGGGCGTTTCAATTAAAAGGGATTTCAATTAAAGGGATTTTACCTTGTTTGATGAGAGGGCTGGAGGTAGGTGATAAAATCTCCGAGCTATAACAGGGAGTTCCAGCAGAAAATAGTGTCGGAGCGTTAAAGCTAATTGAATTTTGAGAACGATAAGGTTGAGCTCGGAGAGGTTGAGAAAGAGATGGAGAGAGATGGAGCGGGAGAGGTTGAAGGAAAGGGAAGGGGGGGGGGGGTGAAGGGACAGAAGGAGGAGACACAAAGAGACAACCGGAACTTAAAACAGTCTGTCTGACTGCCTGTCTTGCGGGCAAAAAAAAGAAGTACTAAGGGTTGCCTTATTTTGAGGAGATCCGAGGCTTTTCATCCTTTTTTGCCTCCAAAACTTTCTCTTAAAAACCTTGTGGATAACCTTGGGACCAAACGGTGGAGCGACAAGCATAAATAAACAGACAAGTATGTAAATAAATAAATATTTGAACAAAAAGAGCGTATACTTGACTAGGAAGAGGGAGGGAGAGGAGCAGTGGAGAGGCACAGAGGGGACTCGCTTACAACGACATCCCTAGATGCAGAGAGGAAGTGAACAATATGCGCTCAATAAAGTTGAGTTAAATCTACTTGATCAACACATTAGTGTTGATCTGTTTGAGATACTCCCGCTCATCCAGTTAGTCTCCTCCTTCTCTCTCATTCTTTCTTTCTTTCTTTTATCTTTCTTTCTCTCTCTCTTTCTCTCTCTCTCTCTCTCTCTCTCTCTCTCTCTTTTGCTCTCTCTCTGCGCCTTCATTCCCAAGGAACCTCCACAAATGCAAAATCTGGTCTCTCCCTCCAGATTTCCCCATGCTGGACCCGGTGTCTGAGCGCAGCGCCGCGTCCGACGCCCCCTCCTTCATGGACGGCTTCCTCTACTGCTCCCCCGGCCCCTCCAAGGCCACCCTGGACCGACGAGGCCGAGACAGAGACGGTGAGTGGACGACCTCGGGACAGCTAATCCATCCGTCAGTCAGGTGGGCGGCCACCCACACGGGCCCGTTTGTCAGACCGCCGGTCAGCTCGGCTCAGGATCGATCGGTGGAAGTCGGCTTGTTGGATTGTCAAAGTGTCCATCGTTCCGTCGGTAAATCAAATAGTCTAAGGCGGTAGTCGATGTTTCAGTCCATCAAATGCGGTCTTCTCAGGTCTTCTAAAAATGTGGTTTGTCAGCAAGAGTTCGGAGAAGATGGCATTAAGCGCTAGAGCAGTGCTTCTCTTGTGTTTAGTAAGGTCAGGGTTGCGACAGGGGCACTTGCACACCTCGAGCTATGAAGAACTCCAGTAGATGGCGCTCTCACTATTACCTGACTGGGAAAGACCAAAAGAAAACAAATGGAAAAGAAAGAGCAACATGGAACCCCAACAGATCCTCCTCTTGTCTTCCGAGGCCGTTTAAAAACTTTTAATCAGGCTGTTTTCCAGACTCCACCGCCACCGCTGCCTCCTCCTCCTGTGCCGGAACGGTCCTCGACGCCAAACAGCTGGAGTGTGGCTGGGGCCTCTGGGTAATTAGGAGAGGGAGCCAGGTTTCAATGCCCCCCCCCAGGGGGAGGGGGGGCAGTCCCAATCACCCCATTGGGACAGGGGTGATTGGGACTATGTGGGGGGTAGGGGTGTGAGGGGGAGACCGGGGATTAAGAGAGGCTGGGTGTAGGGAGCGCGGGTGGCGGGGGAGGGAGGGGGTGTGGGAGAGGGCAGGAGGTTTGGAGAAGGAGTGTGTGTGTGTGTGTGTGTGTGTGTGTGAATGGGGGGGGGGGGGAGAGAGAGAAAGAGAGGGCACTGACACTGATCTACCTGCTACCAGCTGGCTCCTTCTTCCCTCTGGAGGGAGCAAGGCATCCATCTTTCCGCCTTCACTCCACCCCCACCCCACCCCTCCTTCCCTCCATCTCATCCCTCCCTCCACCCTTCTGGTATCTCCCCCCCCCATCTTCTGTTCCCACCCTCCCCCTTCCATCTATCTCTGGTGGGTACACACTCTGGCTAATGAATACGACTCAAGCTTGGGAACAAGTCCTGATAAGGGAGGTGTGGGGCGATGGGGGTGTGGAACATATTTTCACTGATGGAATTTATTTGAACTTCATAGCTTCACATACTTCTGGAATTCAGAGGGTGTAACTTGGGAAGGCTCACATAGTTCTTGTTTAGAGATAGCTATGTCATTTTTTGTGTTGCGTTAATACATACGCACACAAGCACAAAACATTGCGTTGCAGTGTCTTCAGTCTTCAGATAAAAATAATTATTTAAGTTCCATTTGAGAGCTTGCAGGAAACCTTTGTAACACTGTAAATGTACACTTGATGTATTCAATGTTCATTATACTGTGTCACTTGCAAACCTTGGTCAAATACATTATGGTTGTTTTAGGACTAAATCAGAGAAGAGTGCTACTCTGTACGTCTTCGAAATTACCTTTTTTTTCTTTTTTTCGATAAATACCTGGTTATTTCATCTATTATGAAAGGCCTTACAAGCTTTTCCCTTTGTGCGTTAGTGGGCCTCTAAGTGTATCGCAGCTGTTAAAAAATTCAACGCGATGGTGGCGGCGGTGGTGGAGGAAACGTAAATGAAGCATTCTGCCTTCTCCAATCAAAGGAAGAGAATGTTGCGTTGGCTCTGTGAGGAAAGGAAGAATCGCTACAGTGGAGGTATTTCTCGGCGAACTCCTGGATTTATTTAGCTCCCCGGCTAATGGTTGGTAGCTCTATAGATACACCCGGGCTCTTAATAATTCATGGGGCCTTTGCGTTGAGGGTTTTTAATAAAAGCTTGTGCGCCAAATGTAGCGGTAGAGTGACTAGGGAGCAGGCTCTGCCGTCTTTTCTCTGTCTCCCAGACAACTACTGTAGGTATAGGGCCTTCTCACGGCTGGCGTGCACTGTATCGAGACGCTGTGGAGAAGAACCTTCCAGAATGGTTTGCGGGGTAGGCGGAGGTGGCGATGGTAATGCCAGGCTAAGTCTTTGAAGATGTATTTTTGTGATATTCTTCGTCAAACATTTTTTCTGGCAGTGATGCACATGTGATTTGTGGGAGGTAAGGACTTCCTATATGCTGATGTTTCTCCCAATCAGGAAATCAGCGACTACATTATAATTTGTTTGATTTCTCCCCAAACTTCAAAGTCTAAAAAGGGTCTCCTTCCTTCCTGTTCCTCCTGTCCTTGTCGCGGTCTTTGTTTGTGCTCGCGTCAAGGTCGACGAGAGTCACAAGACGCTGCTGATAAGCGTGCTGTTATATCAGGTGCACTTTCTCTCCCAGGTGAGAGAGGGACGGCGTAGTACAAAGATGTACCTACCCCTGTTCATCCAGGCGTACAGGATTCTCAAGCCAGGAGAGAGCGAGTCAGGCTCGTCTGTTCTCAGTCGGTTCATCAGGGCGGTTGGTGCGAGGTGGTGGAAAGGAGGGCGGAGGGAGGGAGGGGGGGTTACTAGCTGAGAGCATGAGTGGCAGGTGGGGAAACGACACCTCTAATTTCTGATTAGTTTGTCTTTTCCTCATAAGTGAGCCTCCACTCCAGCTGCCTCCCACTGCCGTGGCAACAGCTCAGAAACAACTCCTGCTGAAAGAGAGTGAGAGAGAGAGAGCTTTCACCCTAACCAAGGACATGCCGCTCGGCCGGGCCTAGGTCTCCTCGCCCCTACCCAGCGCCACACGTTCAGACGCACAAGTTCAGAGGCCAGTCGAATCCGACCAATCGCACCGTCCTCCCAGCACCGTTCAGATCCCTTCCATCTCTTGATTTCACTTTCCAGGCCGACTGACAGGCCGGCTCGATGGATTGGCTGGAGTGAGGTACGGAGGGAGGAGAAGAAAACAGGGCTGGTGAAGGAGGGCAGAGCCCGTTGGCGCCATCACAAAGTTCACGCTGTGCCCATTTGACGTTGATTATGGATTGGTTTCGGAGAAAACGGGCCCCGCAAATGCTGTCGGACCTAATGATCCACAAACGCTTTCGCAAACAGCACGGAGCCCAAGCCATTCATGCAGTGCATGTCCAGTTTTTACCTCCCCCCCCCCCCCCATCTTTTCCTAAGCAGGCTGCTCAGTTATTGTGTCTTCAACGACTTAATTGGTCCATTGATGCCTTGATTAGCCAAATCAATCTGGCCATTGTGTGTAGCTGGAGCGTTCAACAAAAGCATGGGGAGTAAGTGAGAGAGCATGAAGGAGAGAGAGAGAGAGAGAAGGAAGGAAAGAGTAAAAAAGAGTCTTTAAACATTTTGCGGCCCCAATCCTGAGTCCACAGACGAGCTCTTAAAGTTTAAACTTTTTTTCTTTCGCTTGCAAGCTAATTGGCTCATTTTAGCCGCGGTGGTGGAGTTTTTGGGCTGCTTTTCTAGCATCCGCGACGCTCCCGCGGAAGGTTGCCTGTGAACCCCCGTGGTGCTCCGCAGGCCCGGGGGCCGGCGTGTGTGTGGGGGAACAGCTGGAGACGGACGCAGCTGCCTGATTGTGAATCAGCCACTATTGTTCCCCTTAGCGTGTTAGCGTCGGTCGGGGCGCTAGCGTGCCTTCTGCTAACGACAAACCGCGGAGCCTGCCTGGCCTGTTACAAAAGACTCGTTTTTCGGAGAGATGCACCGTGGAGATGATGGCTGCAGTGGTTTTCGGTGAAGTCAGTACCCTGCGATGATGATTTAAATGAAGCGTTTCCAAAATGTCCAACGTTACTCTCAAGCAAAGGCATGAGCCTGGTGGGAACAGCACCGCAGCGGGCTCTCAGTATGCTACCTACGCAGTCAAACAAATCCCACACAGGCTAGACTATTATTCTTTCACAATGTTAGCGATTACTGAACCCCCCCCCCCCCCCCCCCACCACCACCATTGCTATATCCCTTCAGTGTTAACATGCCACCACGTGAAACGTGAAAAGAACATTCTAGCATCCTACTGTCATCCCTTGCCCTGGCCTCAGTTCAAGCCCTGTGGTCGTGTCATTAGCTCGGTCACAGATCAACCACCTCACCCGCCCGTCTGTTAGCTGCGTCAAACCGTCACATCTTTTCACCCCTGGGTCTCTCTTCCCAAGCGCTCTCTCCATCTTCATCCCACGTTTCTCTTTCTTCACTCTCTACTCCCTCTTTTTCACTGTGGAAAAGGGCCCTCCTCTGCCAGGTGTACCTGTGGGCATGCTAGGTCCGGTAATAAGATGATTCTTTAGGAAGCCTGTCCTCAGAGTCACCCAGCCGACCGTTTGTTTCGCATATCGGGGTCTGCCATGCCGGCCCAGTGATTAAGGAGCCACACATTTCCTCCGTGAATTCTCCTTGTGCACTTTTTTTTTTCTGCAATAGGGAGCTGATTGGAAGCATAGCTCTGGGGGAGGGAGAGCATTTTTGGTCTATTTTTGAGGAAGATGGAAAAGTCTGAGTTTCAGAGGTTACAAGGATTGCTTAGACAATTGCATAGGGGCACAAAGAAGTTAATTGGTTAAAAAATATTGTCTGCACTTTCTTTAGAATCTGATACTGTACTTAAACTTGATCTTATCCCAATAACAAGGACACAGGAACAAAACAGAAAGCGTTCCTCCATCTAGACGATAGACTGGGCATTTTGAGGGGGAGGGTACAGGAAATGCCGTCAGATAAATCGTTCTGCAATTGTTTTATCGCAAAGATAATGGCCTGCCCTCTGTATTTGGTAGATTGCCTGGGAAATGGGTTTAAATACCAGCTGTCTCCATGACAGGCCATGAACATTGGAAGCAGGATTCATTTTTTAAGCGGAAGGGCGAAGAGTAGTGTCTTCAATGAGGTGTGGCGAAGAGAGGGTCATGTGCGTTGGGTTATTTTAAAGGATAAAGTTGTCAACAGTCAATGTGCATAGTCTTTTTAGTGCCTGCTAATCTGCTTCTCAGATTCTTAAGGGAGGGATGAACCTAAAGAGAGAAAGAGAGGGTGACGGAGAAAAAAGGGAAAGGCAGAGCAAGCTTCCTCCTTTATGTTCGTAAAAGTCAATAGTTACATACTCCTCCCCGTTTGTGTACTGGAACTGTATCTGTTTCTTCACATGCATCACACGCTGTTGGCAAATGAATCAAACGCTTGCATATTCATGAGATGAGGAGTGAAAACTTTGTGTTGGGAACGCAGGGGGCCTGTGAAAGCAGGCCGTGTGTGTGTGTGGGGTGTGTGTGTGTGCGTGTGTGCGCGCGTGTGTGCGCGCGCGTTTGTGTGTGCGCACGTGGCGGAAACAAAAGGCAGATGGCCCTGTGACTTTGAATTCCAAAACGAGGTCTATTTTCCTGAACTTCATGCTTGTTAAGTATGTAAATCCTAAAGTCAGACTCATGAAAGACAATTGTGTGCCTTCCAACTTTTCAAAGATCAACTTAGTCTCTGATGATTGATGCCTGCTGAGAGCTTAGTGTTGTTTACTTCTATTAAGGTGGATGAGTCAGTGTCTGTGTGTGCGCGCGGGTGTGTATGTGTGTCGTTGCAATATCCTGGAGAACTTGAGAATGAAAAAAACCTGTGTGTGTGTGTTTGTGTGTGTGTGTTTCAGACCTTGTGCGACGCTGGTGCACCCTAGAAGGGGGTTTCCTCAGTTATTACGAGAACGAGCGCACGCCCGCCGCCTTGGGCAGAGTGGACATCACCGATGTCATCAGCCTGACCGTCAACCACGCTGAGACCATGACCGGAGCAGGGTGAGCACACACACGCGCACACACACAGACGCACACCCACACAGACACGCACACGAGCGCACAGCACGCACGCACGCTCACATACGCACGCGGGGCCCTTTGTGGCACAATGCTACTTGAACTTGAATCATTGGGTTTGCATTTTAATACTGTGTTTGGCAAGGAATGGCGGGATGTAAACCAGCATAGATCTGCTGACACATCCTTAATGGACGCTATTAATAAGATGGAAATGTCAGCAGATGCATCTCTCTAGGTTGGGACTTTTTAATCTCTTCATCGATGCCAAAATTTAAGAGCTTTTCTGAACTTGATATCTTAGTCATAGCCATGCAGTAGTTGCCATTATGAAAAATGAATTGTTGTTTCTGTGTGTATTTGTGTGTGTGCACTTGGGAATACTGTGTGTGTGCCGATATGTGTGTTTATATGTATTTGTTTTCTGTGCGGGGTAGTGAAACAGAGGAGTTTGATAATGGGGGTATGATCAGAGTGTAAGCCTGGCCTGTTAGTGCAGCAACAGATGCCACTGAGAGAGAACAATGTGTTGATTTGCGAATGTTATTTATGTAGTCATTACCACCACATCTGGCTGTCTGCTATTCTGGCTGGGGTAATGCACTGAATTAATATACTCCACACACTCGAGGCTAGCTAATATACTCATTTTATGAGTGTGCGCATGCGCTTATCATTGTGTGCGCGCACGCGCGCGCGTGTGCGGCACAGCCTGTCTAGCGCGAGAGCGCGCCCGCCGTGACACAGAGCGCACCTCCGCACCTGATTAGTCCGCCCCCGCTCGCTGGCCCTCCTCCCCGCTCGCTCGCCCTCCTCCGCCGTCCCACCGTGCAGCTGGCGGAGAACGGGGGACAACTCACCTTTCCACCGGCCGCCCCGGCTCATAACTATTAACGCCTATGCAAAGCGCCACGCCCCCTCGCTGGCCTATCGCTGCCGTACAGGAGCCGGTGGGTGTTGTCCGCGTATCGCGCAGCCTTCCGGGGGGGGGGGGATTCGAGCGCCAACGGGACCCGCGCCACCACCGCTCGGCCCCCGTACAGTCCCCGGATGAGCAGTGCATATTAACCGCCTCGCCGGCCCCTCGGTAATCTCCATGTGGGATGAGCCGGCTCGGCGGTGATGTTTTGAGTTGTTGTGTCGAGTCACCGCCGCGTTTACTCTTTCCTAGTGTACCTTCATCTGGGAACTGTCCCCAGTTCTTGACTACTTCCTTGAATTCACGCGCTCTCTGAATGTCTCGAGTCTCTTCAACTTCTCCAGCCTGTCGTGTTCTTTAGCTTTTCTGTCCGAGTCCCCCCCTCCCTCTCTCTCCCTCTCTCTCTTTCTGTCTCTCTCCCTCTCTCTTTCTGTCTCTCTCTCTCGCTCTTCTGTCCCACACACCTCTCCTTCTCCACTGGGACCCTTTTTAACAAGCGTCTGCACACCTGTTAGGGGGCCGGGGGTCACGCAAACACTCGGGTCCCCCTCGCGTTCCCCCCGACGAGCCTGAGAGAGTACCGACCCGCTCCCTTAAGCACCCGCCGCTTTACCGCTTCGAGACTCCGGCCCCACCCCGCCAAACATGGAGCCGTGTCTCTCGCTCGCTACCCTGTCGGAACCATTAAGGCGGTGATACTCTGACCCTCTCTGTGTTAGCGAGAGAAAGACAGCAAGAGAGAGCGAGAAGGACAAACAAAGATTAATAGCCACCTTTTTGCTTCCGACAGCGAGGTGGTTTAACCGCGTGTGTGTGGGAGGGTGTGTGTGTGTGTGTGGAAGGGTGTGTGTGTGTGTGAGGGGGTGGGGGGCAGTTGTTTGTGTGTCTGTATGTCTGTGTTTGTCTCCGTGGATAAGCGCATCGACTGAATGTGCGCACGCATGCGCCGCGCGAGGAATCGCTCGAGCGAGACCGAACGGCGCCGTCTCTGCGTCCGCGGTGCCCGCTCAGGGTGAGGGGCCTAGTCTTCTCTTCAGTGATAAACTAACAGAGTGCGTGTCTGGTGTCCCTCGCAGGGCTGTGTTCACGGTGGAGCTCTACCTTCAGTCAGAGAGAGTGCTGCTGTTCGGAGCCGAGACGGAGGAAAAGCAGCAGGACTGGGTCCGTGCCATTACCAAGGTGACGAGCGAGAGCGCGTTTGTCTTTCTCATGTGTATGTGTCGGCCTGATGTGTGTTTTTTGGGGGGGGGCGTTCGTGTCTCCGGTTTGTCTCTCACGAACGTGTGTGTGTGTGCGCGTGTGTACACACTGGTGTGCTTGTGTGCGTCTCCCTCTTCAGTCCCCCCCCCCTTCCTTCAAGAAGACATAGTGGCCCAACTATCTCTTCCCCCGCACGGTGACAGCCTGTTGTAATGGCACACCACACAAAATGTGTCTGCAATCCCCCCCCCCCCCTTTTTATATCTTCCAACCAATCTATTAATCCCAGCCAACTCTGGAGATAGATGGTGTGAGCAGTGGGAGTATTAGCTCTGCTGTCTGTCTGTGTCTGTCTGTCTGTCTGTCTGTCTGTCTGTGTGTGTGTGTCTGTCTGTCTGTCTGTGTCTGTCTGTGTGTGTCTGTCTGTCTGTCTGCCGCCTCACACACCCCAGCGTTTCAATTAGAGCCAGGGAGAGTGGAAGGGGGAGATGAGAGAGAGGTAGGGGTGTGGAGCATGGAACATGGTCGGTGAGGGACGAAGGACATTGAGAAAAACAGAGAGAGAGGAGGAAAGAGGGGAGAGAAGAGGAGGAAGAAGAGGGAGAAGGAGCTACGGGAGGGAGAAAGGGGAGAGAAGAATAGTGAGAGGGTGAAGAGAAAATACAAGGTTTGCTAAAAAACAAATCCGCCTGGAACACAAGCACGGGAATGTTTTGTACCACTTGAAGTTTTGCTGCCCGTGGGACTTCACAGGTGCATATGGCGTTTGAGCCATTGTTCTGATGTTCGTCTCCACAAAACAATTCCCTTTTTTTATGGAACCATAAGTTTACGTTTGATGTTTGGACTGAAAGTGTTTTCTGTGGCTTGTATTTCAGTGTTTCGTCCCGGCTAAAGTGGAGGCTATGTTGAGGCCAGATAGCGAGCTGATTGGCCGGCTCTTCTACAAGGAAGGTCACGACCTCTACCATTGGAGAGTTGGCTGGTTCTCTCTGGAAGGCTCCACCCTCCACTTCAGCTCGGGGAAGACGGAGGGCACAGAAGGGGCACTGCAACTCAAACAACTACAGGAACTTAGTGAGTATGGAGAATACAGGCACACACAAAGAGAGAAAGAGAGATAAAGTAGAGAGAGAGAGAGAGAGGGAGAGAGAGAGGGAGAGGGAGAGGGAGAGGGAGAGGGAGAGGGAGAGGGAGAGGGAGAGGGAGAGGGAGAGGGAGAGAGAGAGAGAGAGAGAGAGAGAGAGAGAGAGAGAGAGAGAGAGAGAGAGAGAGAGAGAGAGAGAGAGAGAGAGAGAGAGAGAGACTCCGGCAGCCCGTAACATTTCTATCGATTGCGCGAGATGACAGAGAGACAGAGAGGATCTATCAATCTTCCTAATCCATTTAAGCATTCAGACCTGGATCAGGGGGAGCTCCTGCCCCCCTCTCCCCTAACCTGGGGCCAGATTAGACCCACCGTGGCACCCAGGCTTCGTCGCCCCAGCATTCCCAAGCCACGTTTGTCACAGGCGGGAACTTGTGGTACCAGAGGGGATTAGTAATGGTTCTGATGGGCGTTGGAAACCAGCCAAATGTGGCAACACCCAGGGCACCGTGAGCCGTGACACGGGGTTAGCAACGGTTAGCAACGAGCAAAACGTTCCAAACAATGAGGAAGACGGGTGTGAGATGTCGTATCGTGTTTTTTCGGGAAGCATTTAGGGTCCTTGTACATGACACAAGTAATTAGTCCCAGGCAATTTTTGTCACGGCTGTGTGGGTTCTGAAGCGGGCTTATGGAGCGTGAGGGAAAACGTTGGGTTGTTACTTTAACCCGCACATCTGCTTAGCCAACAGGCAGAACGGCGGAGTAGGAATGAAAAGAGAGACGCCGCGAGCGTCGTGCCGAACCCGTCACCGTGTTCGCATCTCTCCACCTCCTCAAAACATCCTGGAGTAATTGCCTCTTTCAGAACAAGATCCGCCGCCTCGTCTTAGTCATTGATGAAATGACTCCGTTTCAGTGTGTTGTACTTTGTGAGGACAAATATTGTGTGAATGTCGCGTTTCGGTTCTCTTCAATGCAGAACCGGTAAGCACCAAGCCCAGTTTAGCCCTGCCAGTGGAACGTGGAACACCAGAGGGAAAAATCCTAGATTATGGGGTTATGCGAGGTCACCACCCGAAAAGAAAGACAAACGAGTCAAGTCAGTACTTCCTGCAGGCTTCAATTTCAAACCTGCACCATCAAAGCCCTACACAGGTGCAAACCCTCTCCAGTTATTTTGTTCAGACATTGAATGCTTGATTTGGGGGGAAAGCTGTGCGATAATTTCCCATTCTTGGCAGATTCACCGCTGTGTGCGGCCCGCTGCTCCACTTCCTAGCTCCTTATGCTGTGTGATCATCTCTGTTACCATTTGTCTCCCACAATGTTTAAAACAAACATTTGATGTGAATCCCTACACTCATTATGGTGGAACAAGGCCGCAGTGTCTTCATTGTAGAAACATAAAGGTACCAATAATTTTCCTTTCCGCACGCCCGCGAGGTGGATAAAGAGCACTTTCTATTTGTTTGTTCGAACAATGACAAGAATTGCCGCTTGCATTTCCCTGATAAGAGTGTTTTAATAAAATAAAACTCTCTAAAGTCAATAACAATCTCTGAAGTTTACCCCAAAAAATTGGATGCTTGTTTACATCAGAGCAAAAGATTCCTCGCTCTTGAAACTCTGCCAAACACCAGAAGAAAATAATTTGCCACCAGAGAGCAAGAAATATCCCATTTTGCAGCTTTCCGCTGTAACTCTGTACGGAGTGGATCATGAATGACATAATGTAGTTCATTGGCTTCATGCAACAGTATCTCCTGTTTACTAGCATCAGAATATGACAAGCAGCACAAGTCTGGAACTGTGTAATGTGGGGCGTACGGCGAAAGAGAGAGAGGGTTGAGGTCGCCAGAAGACAAGAAGGTAGATGGGAGAGATGGGAGGAAAATAAACAAGGGAATTGGAGCGACTCGGAACGGAGGTCAAACGGAGGTCGCACGATGCGTGTTTGTGTGGCGTGTTTCTGTGTGAGCCCCTGGGGTCCCAGTCCCCTGTCCGTGGTGTGGTGCTCCAGCCGGGCACTACCCACACCTGCAGTGTGTTTCCTGTCAGTGGCTGACACCAGAGTTCACGCCCTTTTTCTGAGGAATAGTCCGATGAAAAGGAGTCAACGAGGCAGCGGGCAGGCGCACAGGGAGGTGTGCCACCTCAGAGTCATGGAAACACAATCAAATTGAAATGGAAGCCGCTATGTTACCCTAACCCTGCAACCCAACCCCCTTCAAACCCTCAATTAGTTTTCCCCCCTCCCATTTTAATACGTCAGTATGAGTCGTCTAGACGTACGGTCTACACTTGCTCTCTGAGTCATGAATGACATATACTTGTATCCGAGGCTACACCTCAATAGATGATCAAGAAAGAGGTCGCGCTTGGTCATGAGCGTTTTGCTGGAAATGTCCAATCGACGACCTTCCCTTAACTATCTCTGAATGAAACATGCACAGATCCATCTGTATGTTTCTCCTTAGCGATCTCTACCTATGTGGAAGGTGAGGAGAGGATGCAGGTGCTTCTCATGGTGGAAGGAGGAAGGTAGGTCCAACCTGTTCGAAAGAGTGTTCCCCTAAAAAAGCTTGTTCATCTAACTGCGCCACCATGTACAGTTCTGACTTTGACTCGGTTTTCAGCTGACACATACCCAATCTGTTTTGCAGGGACATTTTATACCATAGGTATGTCATATGTATTAATGCCTTTCCCTTGGCTGTCCTAGAACTGTGTACATTCACAGCTACAACAAAGTGGACTTCGCACTGTGGCACTCTGCCATCCGATTGGCCGCGGGCACAGACGGAAAGGCGTTGAGAAACCAGCAGCTCAGTAAAAATGGCGTCCCCATCGTCGTCGACAGCTGCATTTCCTTCGTCACCCAGTATGGTAAATGTCAAATTTGACCCAAAGTCATTAAGATGTCCTCATAACCCCCAGTATACACATACACACTGAACACACACACTCCCCTACCAGGTCTGGGTCAGGAGGGGCTGTACCAGAGGAAGGGGGATCCGGCCCGTGTAGCCCAGCTCCTGGAGGCCTTCAGGGGGGACGCGCGCAACGTCAAGCTGAGGGTCCAAGAGCATGGCCTGGAGGACGTCACCCAGACCCTACGGACGTTCCTGTCCCAGACAGAGGACGCCCTCCTGGCCAAGGAGCTCTACCCCTACTGGGTGTCCGCTCTAGGTCAGCCAAGGACAGTCTTTTATGTTACAAACTTTTGTAGTGGCTTGTTTTGCTTCGCTGCGAAAACAGCGACACTCACTTTGTGTCAGATAACCCCACTTTTACTGCACTCCCTCTCAAAGTATGTCCATCGTCACATTCACAGGGGATATGGAATTGTAACGGGATTTACGCCTGATTGCAATGGTTTGGTGTTCGTAACCAGCAACGCGTATTCACGCAGTGTTTGTGTTGATTACAAGGTGTAGCAGGAATTCAATTCAGACGTTGTCTGTTTCGGTTGAAGTAGTCTGTTGCTGTAGACGCTCCTGCGGTGATTGAAAGTAGGGTGCGCGACGAAAACAGGCTTCGCTCTTCACGCTGTCGCCTGTGCCCTCATCTCCGGCTGTGTGTACAGATGAGGAGGACGAGAGGGACCGAGTGAAGAAGTACTCTGCCTTCATCCGCAGCCTGCCCAAGATCAACAGGTCCACCCTGGCGGCCCTGCTGCAGCACCTGTTCAGGTACGGCCCGGCGGGTCTCTGTGTGTGTGTGTGTGTGTGTGTCTGCCTGTAGCTGAAGGTATTCAATAATGTGTGTGTGTGTGTATCTGTTTGTAGCTGTATGTTTGCAACTCTGTGGGTGTTTGCCTGTCTCGATGAATGTTGGCAATTGTTTGTTGTGTGTGTGTGTGTGTGTGCACGTGTGTCTCTCTCTGTCTGTGTCTTGAGCTGAATGTTTGCGATCGCGCGCGCGCGCCACGTGCGTGTGTGTCTGTAGATGAATATTTCCACGAGTGTGTGTGTGTGTGTTTGCTCATGTGCTCCCTCTGGCACAGGGTCCAGTGGTGCTCTCACCTGAACCAGATGCAGACTCAGGACCTGGCCCGCCTCTTCTCCCCCTGCCTCTTCCAGACAGACGGCCAGAACCAGCAGGAGGCCGGCGTGGTGCAGGACCTCATCAACAACTATGTGCAGCTGTTTGATGTGAGTGAGCCCTCCTCCCCCTCTTCTCCCTCATCGCAAACTGTCCCGCCGTCGCTAGCTCGTTAGCGGGATCGCCGCTCTCATCGAGCTCCTCGGAGCTTTGACTCTCGGAGCGAAACGTGGCGACGACGGGCACGGAACCTTTCTTTGTAGTCGCCGTGTATCCCCGGGGGAACCTTATTAGCGTTGCACCTGAGGATACAGCTCGCTAATGAAGACAGGGAGAGAGAGAGAGAGAGAGAGAGAGAGAGAGAAGAGAGAGAGAGAGAGAGAGAGAGAGAGAGAGAGAGAGAGAGAGAGAGAGAGAGAGAGAGAGAGAGAGAGAGAGAGAGAGTAACTGCGTCAGCGTCGCACTCGGAATGTTAGCTAGCATGCTAATAGGATTGGGAGCCGTGTGGGCACGTTTGTTCCAGAGACGCGCCTGTCTCTCCTTCTCGTTCCAGAACAGAAGAGGGGAGGATTCTTTCCAAATCAGTTTAGGACGCCACCGCTCCGGCAACAAGCGGCCTTGAAGCCGAGCCAATGGGAGTGAGCGCTGATGAAAACGCACACACACTGGCACCCAAGAAGTGGCAGACGCAAGCTCATTCGTAGGAAGTTTTATGCGTCGCATGCCGGCAATTTGGTCCTTTATCAGAACCAAACACACAGGCTGAAGCACTGTGTGAGTGCGTGTCTGTGTGAGTGCGTGTGTGTGTGAGTGTGTGAGAGAGGAATCCCCCCCCACACTTTCAATCTTCTTTGCAGTGCATAACCCTGACAAAGCAAATTGTTCTCTGAAAATGATAGCAAAATGCCGGAATAAAAAAATCTTATTTTCCCAGCCCAGAGCTTTGTAAAGTGTTGTACACTGGCCTATTTACACTGTTGGAACTGAGCCTTGGTGTCTAACAATCACCCACACTTCCAACTCCTAAATGAGTTCAGCAGACTTGGAAAGTCTGTGAGAAGCGACCCACTTCTAGACTTTGGAGTGACACTGTTCTGCAACGGCTCCTGTCCAGAACTGGAGCTTTGAACTTCCTCTATATACAGAGGTGGGCACTGTTTTGCCCCAAATGTCCCATGCGAGGCTAAAGAAGGCTAAGAGTCTAGTCTAGTTCAGCTCAGGTCATTGGAGTGGGATGTTAGGAATTGTGTAATGTTGCAATGCTGTGTGTGTGTGTGTGTGTGTGTTTGTGTGTGTGTGTGTTACCCTGAAGGTCCAGGAGGACCAAGTGAAGCAGATGAAGAAGGAGAACAGTTTCATTACGAGGTGGAATGACAAAAAGGATGCCACAGTAAGTCAACCCATTTACCTCCACTGACAAACACTATCAGGACTCTGAAATGTTTTTGATGCATGCGTGCATGCATTTCATACAGTGTGTGTTGGTGTGCGTGTGTGTGAGGTGGTGTAGACATTTGTGTGGGGGAAGTCTGTGCGATTTCATCACACCGAAATCCATTTGATCTGTCTGGTCGGTTGGGGATGAAAAGAGAGGGAAGAAAGGAGGTAGGAGGATGAAACAAGTGGGGGATGAGAGGTTGTTGTTCCTGTTAACCTTTATGGCAGCTGCTTAATGTCTGGATGGCTGTGCTTGCAAGAAACAATTTGTTGAGATAACCTGGAGAAAAAAACAAATGAATCATTCTCGCCATCCAGCTCATGTAGGAGTCAGTCCGGGGTTTTTTTCTCTCCTTTTTTACACTCTAAAGTGGCTGTTGAAAGAACAAAACTACAGGTCAATGCTATTACAAAGCTACGTGGAGGGAGAATTGGACTCAAAAGGAAAATACAAGGTTGTCAGAGTCTTGCTAAAGGTTTTTGGTAATCTAGGATGGACTCCAAACAGAGTTGAAGAGGAAAATAAAAGTGACAGATATTCAATTGAAGCACTAACATCCCTTCACATCCAAGAGAAGAAAAAGGGGTTCACAGGATGTGTGAATAGGATATTATAGTAATTGCACCTGCGAGAAATCTGTGTGCTCAAATGCACACACACACACACTTTGTCATTGGTACAACATTTTACCCTATTCTTACACATTATGAATGCAATTTTTGCCTCAATGTGATTTTATTTCTCTCTGCGTGGCATGATCGCCAATCTCAGTTGGAGTCAGAGATGACTCCGCCCCCCTCTCTCGTTCTCCCGCTTTGACAATGAAAGTTCCTGACTTTGTTTCCCACCTGCCCATTGGTGGATGGGGTGGTAAACCGGTAGAGCGGACTTATCTTAATGGCGCTGTTGCCGTTCTTGCAATTACACCTCATGCCTCATTAGTTTCAAAGGCTGTAATTTCTTTAGTTTTTTTTGAGCGTTTCAAGTCAGATGTGAGTCCTCCCCCTTGGCAGGTTAAGGTATACCTCTCAACAACACATGATTGACATGATGGCTTACCATGGTTACGGATTTAGCACTCACACGACACAGTACATGACACACCCTGAAACATGTGGTGTCGCTGCGCCAAACTGTTAAGTTCCCTCCCGTCATTTCCATCACTTCATCTCAGCAGCTTGTATCAGGCACTCTTGACTCAACTTTCCTCCCTCCCTCTCTCTCTCTTTCTCTCCCTCTGACTCTCCCTCCCTCTCTCGTTCTATCGTTCCTGAGTTTACCAGAGACTGGCTGAATAGAGCTGTGATTGCCCGTTGTCTGTGAGCTGTAATCTCTTCTGTAAGCACACCATGATGAGCAATGTTGCTCTTAGCTACGTATATCATTCAGTTCTATGGGCCCCACTGACACACACGCAGACACACACATGCAATACTTTTCTTCGCTTGCTTACATAGGCAACCCCCCCCCCCCCCCCCCCCAGACACACACACACAGTTACAGAGGAAATGTAAACACACTGAGTCTTGCACACAAGCACACACACGCACACACTTACACATGCACAGTAGCAGGAAGATGAATGTTGGAATGATGAGGATCAAGGATCAACTTGCTATGTTCCGATGCCGGCAGCAGTTGTCATGGATTGCTTTTCTTCCTCTACGAAAACATCTCAGATGAACTTAAGCCTCAGGCCTTGCCTCTCATATCCTGCTCAAATACATTGCGTTGCTACTTCACTGTTAAAAACAAAGCCGTCATTTGGATGCTGGAAGGATTGCTTTGAATCCTTTTCGGGACTGTTTCAGTGTTACTGATTCTTTTCCTGTCGAGTGATTTGGTCTGGAAGAGTTTGCACTTCATTTTTGTATCTTTCCGAGAGTACCTGGTGAAGCATTGGGAGAGAAAGAGCGCGAGAACAGGAACTGAGGAGGAACGGTTTCTCATGTGCAATGACATTTTCGATTCCAATATACCTTTCCTGTTGTTTTACAATGCCGGAGCAAGGTTGACTTGAAATGCAGTCAACTGACACACGTGAGTGCTTGCTTCAGTACTCAAGGTCTCTGTCCTGGTCTCTACCTAGTGTGTGTGTGTGTGTATTTGTTAGTGCATGACACCCAAAAGTTTAAACCAAGTTCTTGTCAAGAACTTTGCTCGGGAAGATTTGTTGAGCTCTAAAAGGCAGTTCCACATCGCAAGAGAACACAAAGGGAGTGCACACTGTAAACTTTGACAGGACTGAAGAGACTGCATCAATTGTCCTTGCTCTTTACCTCTCCTAACTTCACCCGGCTTGACCTCCTTTGCTCGGATAACTATCCCATCAATTAGCAGCGGAAGATTTCGCTTGCCTGCAGCTCTGAACACAGCTCCTCTGCTTCCACAAATCCTCTAATGCCTATCTTGGGTCCCTGCATTTAAGTCCAGACCACACTAGACCAAGGAATTTAGAACAAAAAGCCAATTAATCCAGACTCTCTTGTTGTTCGTATTATTTAACTTTGCCTGATTCTTTTCCTCTCGCTCCCTTCCCTCTCTCTCTCTCTCTCTCTCTCTCTCTCTCTCTCTCTCTCTCTCTCTCTCTCTCTCTCTCTCTCTCTCTCTCTCTCTCTCTCTCTCTCTCTCTCTCTCTCTCTCTCTCTCTCTCTCTCTCTCTCTCTCTCTCTCCCCCTCCCTCCCCAGTTCTCTCCAGCAGGGGACTTGATCTTTGAGGTGTACCTGGAAAGGAGAGAGCCCGAAAACTGCTGCTTAATCAAGGTGTGTGAGTGTGAATGTGTGTGTTTGTGTGTCAAAGGGTTTGGGGGGGAATCAGGGGTGGAAAGAGTAAGGGTGGAGGGAACCGAAACGGGAGGGGGGGGGGGGCGAGTGGGGAGCAAGAACGGGGAAAGGAAGGAGGGAGTAGAGGGAGAGGTGGAGGAGGTGATGGAATAAGGCCGAGGCACTGGTGGTTAAACCTGATGGGATTACTGCCACCAAAATAAATCAAAAGCGGGCTAATCAAAGAAACGTCTGATTTAATTGTGTGAGTAATTGCGTTCTATCAGCGGCGCTGGTGAGCTGCAGGTAATGGACTTATTTTGCAGGTGTGGAACAGCGGTAGGGCAGAGAGGCAGGGGTGACAGGGGTCTGCTCAGACTCAGGTTGACATTAACACTTCTCTTTGCCTTGCTCTCTCTCCTTCTTACTCTCTGGAGTGAAGCAGGGCCTTTTCAAATTCTATCCACAGAACAATTATTTCGCAAAAGGTCTCAGTGTCTGGCTTTGCGCAGGCTTTTAAACCAGCGATGTTCAGTTGTCCTTTCCCCATGTCAAAATGTCAGATAACTGTCGCAAGTCTTTATTTTACAAACCGTACTTGATTGAACTGTTCATTGTAGTTACGAACGTGGTTATCATAATCCACAAGCCTGAGGTTTATGACGCCAAACATGACGTCGTTTTCATTTTTCGGCAGCTGTCTCCAACCATGCGGTCAGGTGAGTTGACGGAGACCACTCTGGGAATGAAGAACATTGTCACAAACGCCGGTGACTTTTGGACCGCATACGAAGTTATCGAGAATGGAGAGCTAGGTAGGTGACAGGAAGAGAATGATAAAACGTTTATTTGAAACCTATTTTCACGTAGGTTTTGTTTGACTAAATCTACTCTGGAGACATTCGAAGCCCCTTTAACCATAAGCCCATGTATCTAGCCTTTCCAATCAAAGCCTGCACCCCAAACTTTTTACTCCATCGACACTCCTCAAATTAGTGATTGGATTTCACAAGGCAGTGTTTGATGGGCTATTTTCATGCAGGGCACATGCAAGGGACACACTCCCCTCATCTCCAGGCTCCATGATTAGAAGATGAGGCGACCTCTGTAATGAACCTGCGTCAATGGATGCCGCCCACACTCAGGAATTAGTCTGATGGCTGCATGAATGAATCATCGCTTTTGTAGCGTGTTGTGAGGTTTTACCAGTCCTGCACCCACCTCAGTGGGTTGGTTTGCACACAGCCTCATGTCAGACACCTTCCCAGTGGGAGGTTGTGGGGGAACAGGAGTCTTCCGAGAAGGTGCTTCTCTGGTGTTCCGTGTGCTCCTCTCTCCAAGTTCATCGAGTTTGCGTCCCATTTATTTTGTTGCCCCCTTGAACAAAGTTCCAAAGGACAGGCTGTCCTCATCTAAAAATGGAGGTCTGTGGAATACTGAGGGTATTTGCTGATGGTTCAGCATATTTCTTTGCGGTGAGACAACATGTTTTGCCGTCGAATAAACATCCAGGCAATTCTGAAGCTGCTGTTTTGACAGTTTTTGCCTGCGACCAGCAAGAGGGGAGAGACAGTGTTAGGTAATTAGGATTTTGAAGGCCCTCTATAGATAAACACCTTTATCTGTGGTAATGGGTGGAAAAGGGAAGCTAATATTTGGAGGAAAGCGGGTAACTAATTTCATGGCCCAGGTCTGCAAAGATCCCGGGAGATAAACCTCCATTCTGTAAATAGGTTATCCCACTGCAAGTTTTTTGTTTTTCTAGCATGTGAAAAGTAGGCAGTTGTTTGGATAGGCCGATGCTTTGGAAGCAGGACTGGAGCAGGATGCAGGGTGATGTATAAGTGATGCTTCCAACTGATAGCGTGTGCCATATTACTCTGTTAGCAAATTAGGACATGATAATAGGTCTATTTTGCACATGAGTGTGTTTTCTAATCATGTTCAGATTTGCTGAGGATAATTGCAAATTTGAACTACACAATAATGAAAGTGGGGAGGAAATAAAACATCCAACTAATGGTCTTGTGTTTTCCTGATAGGATTTTCCTGATGGCATTTTAGATAATTATCGTTCAGTGACTTGGAGATGTAATTTTTTGTTGTTGAGGGGAGTTAGGCTTTGTTCACCCACAATAGCCCAGATCACAGGGGCATGATTTCTATACAGTACGTCTTGGCAAAATGTATTTATTTTTCCACACTTTTTGTTTTATTTGCTTTTGCCAGAACGACCACTGCACTACAAGGAGAAGGTTCTAGAACAGGTATTGGAATGGAGCACAATGGACGACCCTAGCTCCGCCTTCCTTGTCATCAAAAAGTTCAAAGGAGTCAAAACAGGTTCTGAACGTTTAGGTGAGTCAGAGATGCTTAGAGCCTCAAAGTCTCACTTGCCCACACACACACACACACACACACACACACACACACACACACACACACACACACACACACACACACATGTGATTGAAAATCCTCAAACAAGCCATTTCAGCAGATATATTAATAGTATAAAAAAATATCTACAGTTTGATTATAAATGTGCAGCAAGAAGTAAGCGTTTGTTTGTTGTGTCAAAGCAATAGATACATACTGCAATGACACTGGTTCACACACTACTCTCAGTCTAGTACATACAGTGATGCATACAGGTTAGGCTTGTGTCTCACGTACTTTTGACCCCTCTTCCTCCTGTCCATCCCACCAGGACAGAAGCAGTGTCTGAAAGGCAACTACTTGAAGTACAGGGATGGATCCTCGAAGCTGCTAACTGCCAGTAAATTCCAGGACAGATATGTTGTCCTCAAGGATGACAAGCTGCTCCTGTATAAAGACATTAAAGTAGGTTCACTTTGGGAATGGTCTTTATTAGTGTGTAGTGGTCAAGGGTTTGGGGGGGAACCACACTATTTAACAAAAGACTAACAGAGGCAGGTCCTTCTGTAGAGCGGGGTCATCGTTCAGGATTAAAGACGGTATACTGTTTTGTGTTTGGTAAAGTGTTAGTTCTATCGAAATCGCCTTTTTCCAAATGGGTCTATTTCTCCCTACTTAAAGTTAGCATTGCTCTACTAGAAGAAAGGAACTCTCATTATGTTTAGATTCCCAGATTCAAATCACTCTCTCTACGCTCCCCCGACGGGACGAGTGTTCCGTTGCGTAGGCCGATCTGAGTTCTCTCTCTGGATCTAGAACCCGTGGAAATGTGCGCGTGGCACGCAGGGTACAAGGGTCCCCCCGAGGCGCCCCTTTCAGAGCTCGTTGCTCCAGTTGAGACACAGTTTTGTAAACGAGTGTGAAGATGTGTTAATAATTGATGGAGGTGGAGGGATGGTGCGGAGCGGGGAGGGGGAGGGCGGGGGGAGGGGGGAGGGGGTGGAGGAAGAGGCGAGGAGGCTTTGAATGAAGGCTGTTCTTTGCCTTAATTAGTGTAGTATCGGGCACACTCGGCAATGTGGCTAATTATCGCATGAAGAAGGTGGAAATTATCATTGTAGCGGAAATTTAATTGATATTCTGAGGCATTTCTTTTTCAAAGCCTCTGTGACAATGAGCGTTAAGGCTTGTTGGGGGGGGATGTTGGGATTATAGGTGGGTGGAGCCAAGGAAGAGACAAACTGCTGACATTTTTCCACGTGTCATTTCACTAAACTGGTAGACATTTTAGCCTTCTGGTAGCCCTTTCTTGTACTTTACTTTACAACGTTAGAATTGCCACTGTCTCTTCCAGAACACTAAACCAGAGAGAGAGATCCCAATCAAGTGTGGGAAGTGTTACCTGGGCCTCAAGAAGAAACTGAAACCTCCAACCAGGTAGACATGTAGAATACTGTGTCTGTTTTGGACTGGGA
Source organism: Osmerus eperlanus (assembly GCF_963692335.1). Lineage (NCBI taxonomy): Eukaryota > Metazoa > Chordata > Actinopteri > Osmeriformes > Osmeridae > Osmerus > Osmerus eperlanus. The sequence goes on from NC_085040.1 coordinate 3,625,928, forward strand.
AGGAAAATGGTGCTTAGCGTATCATTACGATGGAGGGATTATTGTTGTTATTAACACTTATAAAAGGGTTATTGTGTGTTTTCTCTTCTCCACGATTTAAATCCCTCTTGTTTAACTGTAAGTGCCCAAACTCCCGGACTATGCAATCAACCCAACCACCCTCAGTTTGCTTTTAATATTCCCAATCATGAAATAGATTAAACATAATTGTGCATTAACAAATACAAATGATCAGCCCCGCTTCTCACAATGAGAAACAGTGCTACCACTTTATTTAAAATATATAATAATGTAATATTCTAATTTATTACTCTTGTCAAGACGGCAGCATTTTTTTCTGCAAAGAAGTGGAGGATGCCAGCCCACTGTTTCACATTGCCCAATTATCATTCCTCTTAATTTTTGCTGTGTCGGAATTAGAGTCAAGGAGAAGCATGAAAAATGAGTCTAGCCAGTGATTGTATGAGTTTCTCCATCCTAGAGGGCAGAATAACAGGATAAGGGAATGAGGCATTTGGGGGGTGAGAGTGGATATGGAAAGAGATAATTGGAAGGGAAACAGTAAAGATTGAGTAGTATTGTAATAGAGAAATGTTGAGTTAAGAGAGAGCTTGTGCTAGTCAAGGCATGCTGGGGGCTTTCTCCTCTCTCCTCCTCTCCTCCTCTGTTAGAGTTCTGAAAGTGTTCTCTTTCCTTTGCTCTCCCCCCTCTCCTCTCCTCTCTTTTGCAGTCCCAGTCTAACAGGGGTGTTACAGAGTATGTTGTCCCACTGAGGGTGGTCCTAAACAAACGGTGCAGGTATACTCACCTCCGAGGAAAGGGATTTACCTTATACCCAGATCTGAGAAGATGTTTTGCCCGATACCCACTTCAAATAGCGAGAGACATGAATTTGATCAGAGCCGGGCCACCAACCGTTGTTTAAATCCAGTTAATTCCCAGTGATTCATTGTGTGGGAATTGATTTTTGGAGAGCAATGAACTTTACATTGTCCTATCGTGACCATTTCACAAGCGCACTCTTTTGCCGCTGATTTTAAAATAGCGAGAAACATCAATCTAATTAGAACCAGCGATGAGCCCTTGTTCAAATAATGTCATTTCCCAGTGATTCAATGTGTGTTAAATTGATTTTTGACCGCGGAGAGCAATGAACTTCATGTCACCCTGTCATGAGTAGTATCAAGAGCGCACTCTTTGGTCGCTGTTTTTAAACCAGACATATCTTTGGATTATTCATGCATCGGGGTAGTCATAAGCACTGTATGTGCATATTTGCGAACACACACACACACACATTTGGTTTGGGGTTAGGATCCCTCAAAGTCACAGTATAGCCACCTACTGTACCAAGACACTACACGACTGTCTTGTACTGTACCACCACACACACACACACACACACACACACACACACACTCACACAAAACCACAAATGTATGAGGGTTGAGTGTGCAAGATGACAGCATACCTAAGTGTCCTGTACTTTATGCATAAACATGAGATCTAAAAATACTAATGAACCTCCAGTATACTGATGTCTGAAACTAACATGAGATCTAAAAATACTAATGAACCTCCAGTATACTGATGTCGGAAACTACTTTTTTCCTGCATTTGAATGAAAATGTGATTATGACCTTGTAAACAAAAAAAAGAGGAAAAAAAGGCCTTGGCAGTAAATCATTGTCTGTCCATCTGAACTCTTTCCTTCAATGTTACAAAACTCCATTATCCCCCCAGCCCCCCAGATTTGTGTCTCAAAGCAAAAGGTTTTTGAAGATTATAACCTCCAGAAATATCTTTGTAAAATAAACATTTGTTGGAAATGTGCCAAAACGGTGGAGAATCACTTATTCTCTGTCACTCTCTGTCACTCTCTCTCTCTCTCTCTCTCTCTCTCTCTCTCTCTCTCTCTCTCTCTCTCTCTCTCTCTCTCTCTTTCCCTCTCCTTTCCTAGTTGGGGCTTCACCATCTATACAGACAAACAGCAATGGTGGGTAAACTGTAGTGGTTCACCAATTCAACTGTTGACAGCAGAACACAGTGAACACGTACTGATCTATTGACCTAAAAAGCAGTTACATCAGTCGAAAAGTAATTGTCCAAGGTAGTCTAAACTAAGATGACTCAAATGGGAAATAGTCATTTAGCAAACACTTTTATTCAAAGTGACATGCAAAAAGTGTATGTAAAAAAGTAAAGATTAAGCCACCGTCGTCAACCATATACTGTTGTAGTCAAGGAGAAAGATAACGTGCAGACATGCAAGTGTATACACTTTTAACCCTTTCATCCCACAGGCATTTCTGCTGTGAAGGGGAGGAGTCACAGGTAACCTGGGTGACTGACATCATTCACAAAATGGTGAGTGTCCTTCAACGATAGGCTCTGTAAAGCTTCATACTATCTGCAGATGGCACTGCACATACATCCATACGACTGGATCGGATCTGGATCTGGACCTGACCTTAGCCAGTTGTTGCAACTGTGACAATCACACAGAGAGTACTTTGCTTCCAGACACATCCGCGTTGTAACCGCCTGTGACTGAGAGCGCACAGCGCGCATCAATAATGCAGACGAAAGCATTCAGACGTGCAGGAGGAGGTCTCTTTGTCTGTCGTCCTGTCCTCTCTCTCTCTCTCTCTCTCTCTCTGGTCGTCCTCCCCTCGCAGTTCTCGTCTTTATTTCTTCCTCAAACCCTTCGATTTTCTTCTCTAAATTTGGGTTCTCGTGAGGTAGCCTGTTCCCTTGCTCGAAAGGAAAAAAACGGAAATGCAAAGAGAATACATCATTCACTGCAAATAACTGTATGATTCATTTAAATAATTAAGACCTACAGTAGCTTGACGCTATTATCCAGCATGAGCCACCATCTAGACTTAACAGAGCAGGGTTTGCCAGAGGTGTGATTTGAGAACCTCTGATGTTAACCGTTTGCTCCGCCACAAGCCAGCGATACATCACGTGTTCTAGTTGTTTACTGCTAGCACTTACTGTAAAAGCTCTGAGTGCATTAGAGTCTGTGTGTAGGAAAAAGAGCAATACTTTTAAGAGGGAGATGGATCTAAATGGCAGGACGATGTTTGGCCGATGTGCTAGCTGAATGTGCTTACTTACCTAAAGTTTTTAAGGTGTTTATTAAAGGGGGAGCGGTAACTCTTCCATGCCCATCCGGAAGCTTCCACCACTCTAATTCAGCTCCCGACCACTAAATCTGTAGCGAGCTGCAAAATACGAGACTTTCTCCCGGTGCCGCCTAGTATCAGGACCATCGGTTTCAGCGCAGGGGCTTGTAGGAAGGGCGGAGGAAAGAGATCAAGCGACAGAGCAGGGAGAAAGATGGTTTCCTTAATAAGGAAAAGACTGAAAGGGTTAGAGATGTACTCTATGGGTAGAGCGAAAGATAAGGTGTGTGTGTGTGTGTGTGTGTGAGAGAGAGAGAGAGAGAGAGAGAGAGAGAGAGAGAGAGAGAGAGAGAGAGAGAGAGAGAGAGAGAGAGAGAGAGAGAGAGAGAGAGAGAGAGAGAGAGAGAGAGAGAGAGAGAGATAGAGAGATAGAGAGAGAGAGAGAGAGAGAGAGAGAGAGCGATAATAAGGACATGGAAAGAAAACACTTCAATATTCTTCCTCTTACCTGTTAGCAGGCATTTGCTAGGACAGGGTTTCCATGGAAACTGACTTAGTACGGCGTAGGGACGGGGGGTTACAAAAGGTGCAAGAACATGTTCTACCGCTGATGAAATAAGGGTGTGTTAGTGAGCAGCATGTTCGCAGGTTGAAGGGTCAGCAGGAAAAGAGCGGGAAGTTAAAGGCAAAGGTAGAGCTTAGGCTGTTTAACACCACAGGGTCACGACCTTGAGACCCACACACACACTCTACTGTCCTCGGTCTGGCTGGCTGGAGAGGCACCAGTGACGCCTGATACAACCAGGCTAACATGATACAAACAATACTGGATGGAATTGGTCATGGCAGATTTGAAACTCAGTGATAGTTTAGGTGTTAGGTTCAGGTTATTTTCCCTTGTGTCCCTTACATCTGACTTGTAATGGATTGATTTTCAGCATGGAGCGGACCTGTGGTCTAAGAGCACCGACCACAAAACACCAGTAGGTCACAAAGCCACCAGTGGTAGAGCTGTAGCTGGTGGCCAGAAAACCAAGCACAACATCCCCAAGCAAGTATGTACTTTAGAGTATAGTGTTGGTCGCTTCACAATGAATGAGCAGATTAACACAAAAATGCCGTCGTATGGCAGACTAACACACATAGGATTAAGGAGATTTAAGAGTAACTATATCTTGTCAAAATGGATTTTGGAAGGTTTGGAATAAACTCTTCACTCTCTGCTTTCCAGCCGCCAGAAAAAGTATTTTCCCTTCACCTCAGCCCGAGTGACGGTGGGCCCAGCCCTGGTGTGGGGGGCAGTGCCCTGTTCAAGGCTACCCTCCTGGCTGACTGCCTGAAACCAAAGAACCAGCTCAGCATCCCTGACGCGGGCCAGAAGAGAGCCTCCGTGCCGACCCTGCCAAGCTGCCCCTCCCCCCGCCCCGCGCCCGGGCCCATGCCCCTGCCCCTGTCCCCTAAGCCCGGGACCAGGGGCCCCAACAGGAGGCCCCAGCGGGGCGGCGAGGGTGCCATGCCCCCCAGTTTTCTCCGCGAGCTCAACACGGTGCTGAGCAAGACGGGACGCATCGCCAAAGACGAGAGCTGAGAGGGGGAGAGAACGGGGGAGAGACTCGGGGGGGGGGTCGGAGTGGAGAGGACGCCGCCCTTTTTACGGAGAGGACAACGCACATTTAGGAATTCCCAACGGAGTGAGGGGGTGGAGAGAGTGAGGGGCTGGAGAGAGTGAGGGGGTAGAGAGAGCGCGGAAAAAACCTGATTGCGGCTGTTGATGAAAGACACAATAAATGACTCCCTGACAAATAAAAAAAAACGATCCAAATGAGACTGAGAAAAAGAGTTGGAAAGAGGACAGAGGACTAAAAATGGAGCCAATGAGACTGAAAAAATAAGAAATTGTTGAGAACTTGGAGAGTGAGGAGAACAGGTGCAGGAAGAGATGAGGGTCAGGTAGGGTATATAGCTCTGGGGGACAGGGAGCTGACCAAAGCACTACAACCATGATTTATTCCCACCTCTTTCTCTCGCTCGTTCTCTCGTTCTCTCTCTTTCTGTCTGTCTATATCTCTCTCTCTCTCTATCTCTCTCTCTCTCTCTCTCTCTCTCTCTCTCTCGCTGTCTTGCTCTCACTCTCATGCTCTCTCTCAAACCTCACAACATTCCAGAACATTTCCAAACTGTCAGCCACAGAACAACTTCCAACAATGCTGTTGAGGCAGTAAACACTGATAATGAATAGGAGTTGTCAAGAGTCTGCATCAGTACATACTGTTCATTCTAGTTAATGGTTTCTTGGGTGTTTGTGGAATTGCACAACATATGTTGTTATTTGCTGTGTCTTAGGACTGCTTTAACTTTCTGGAATGGAATATGAATGCGTCCAATACATAGATTGCATAATTCTGTACATGTATTATGTACACAGTGCATTTCATTCATTAGATATGTTCCTCCCCATCAACATAGTAGTATGTCTGTTGTCAAATATGATCCAGCCTCCATGCAGATTCTCAGAGCAACACCTAGGCTGTGACTAATAGGATTTTTATTACGAAACTCATTCAAAAAGGGCTACCCCCTTAGAATGTGCCTCAAACTTCTTTTACCATTGTTTTATTCATAGACTTCATCAAAGGTTCCCGTTTCTATTGTAGTACAATGTAAAAATGAACTCCGGTCTCAAGTCGTATGCTCTTATTGAATAATGGATTTCCGTCTGAAAATGCACACGCAGGCGATTGTTGCGCAGGTCCACCCATGAAATATTCATTTTAAAATTAGATTTTTCATTATGGCGTGTTTACCAGCTGCTTGTTCTTTGGCTCGTGTCTTAATATCATAATCACAGGTTCTGCTTTATGGTTGTAGTCACATACCTCATGCTTTCTAATATGTTTTTGTAGGAATGTAAATAAATAAATGAGTAGTGTAAATTGCACTTGTGTCCAATATAATTGTAATTACGATATATTAAATGAACCATCAAATAAACCAACCTACACTTATTCCTGAAACTTTTGGGGTCATTTAGAACCTATACGAGAATCCTGTTACAACAGATTACTCTCAGCATTGAACACTTTTCGGCTCCTTCAGGGGTTTATGGTAGCAGAATCTTGATGAGTCTCAATGATTGACACACAGGCACACAGACAAATAATTAGAGGAAGAAACATTTAATGACATTCGTTTAGGTCTCAGATGCACCCATAATGTGTTCAATTTCCTCTTTATCAGTGTAATTACACATGACCAAGTATGAATTAGTGCAGTAATGAATCTGAAAGAGTCCCGAGCACTAAAACTGAATGATCTCTTTTCCTGTGTGTCAGACGACTGTAAATCCACCTTAGTGGCATATACATTGACCCCGTGTAGACCCCATCCCCCCCCATCCTCAACACGCTACTAACATGTGTCAGGGCTGGTGCACGCCCCGGCGATTTACACCCCCAGGAAAAGTTACGGCCCTGAGTTCATTCGGCAGTCTATCTTAGCTCCCCCGGAATGCATTCCTCCTCCTTTAATCTCTCTCTGCATTCATGTCGATGGACAAATATTTACGACATAGCGGCCCATTCTTGGACACAGCTGTAAAATGTATGTTTAAACCAGTCAAGCTTCATCTAATTAAAAGCCTTTTGCGATTGCAATCCAATGAGGGCGGGGCAAGGAGGGGCTATAAATGCTCCATCAATTTTGCTCTCGATCCATGATAAGCCACTGCCGTGTCAGAAAGAGGTCTGTAAAATTATGAATATCTGCGTTAGCGAGAATGGGTACGTGTGTGTAAATAGGTCCGTTCGTACACGGCAATATTGGAACTGTGCGATGAGTTGTTCGGAGAGGTGCTGGAGTGATGGGGGTTATAGTAGTTTACCACTTTAACTGTGTATGATTATGTATAACTGAGGCTTCCAAAAGTGACTGGTATTGGATTAAGAGTGTGTCATCCCTACTCACACATTCATACAGACTCTCACACACACACACACATGCACACCCACACACACTGCCCCCCCCCCCCCCCCCCCCCCTCCAGCGCATGTGATTGAATGGAGAAAATGTGAATCATTCCTCTTCAAGATTCTGGGACTGTTATAGCGGAGCTCTGCCAGTCTCACATGAGCAGGAAGGAAATCACCAAGGAGATTACATTTACATGTTTGCAAGGGTGAGCTCTCAGCAAAAGGCAAAGTGAAAATTGCACGGCAATTCGCTCACATTTCTCCACAGAGGCCCACGGGGAGACGATAATGATCCTGTCAGTCCCCGGGTATCGGCCCGGGCAGACGGGATGGAGACGCGGAGTGGGACCGGACCAGGCAAAGCTGTGGCGAAAGGGGTCGGGGCTCGGAGGGCGGAGAGGAGGTCTGTCTGTTCCCCCGTGGGGCGTGGGAGAGAGTCTCCGGGGTCTTTGGAGGTCTTAGAAAGGGAAAGAGAGCTGGTCCAGGTGACACTCCCGCACCCTGTGGTTATTTCCATTTAGTCATCTACTCCAGAGGTGGAATGAGAAATGGGACCGGAGAGACCCCTGGGACGTCGTACGCTGGGCCACCTCGCCAGGGGAGGGGGGGGGATGAGCCGGGGGGGGGGGAGGGGAGGGGGGGGGGGCAGAGAGCAAGAAATGGATAACAGGAAGAAAAAGAAAAAGAGAGGGAAAGAGTTTTAGAAGTGAGGGAGAGAGCGGGAGACTGTTGGAGAGTGTGTGTGTGTGTGTGTCAGAGAAAAGAGAATGTGTAGTCATGATCTCATGACCTTTGTCCAAGTTGGCCATATTGCATCTTGGAGAATTTGACCATTTTATGTAATAACCCTACCCTCTTCCTCCCTTTTCCCCAGAGTTACTGACACACGCGTGTCAAACACACACACACACACACACCCACACACGCAGTCACACACACGTAAAAATTATGAATAATCAAATCCAATTTAATTTGTAAAATATCTCCTTATATATAAAATATGTCCTTTTTGCAAGCAGTGTCACAGAGGGATTCACATATGCCCAAAGAACTGCACCTAAACAAGCCTCCTTTGAAGAAGACAAGGATTTCCAAAGAAAACATTTAAGGAACCTTGGGAGGAACCATTCAGAGAGGGATCCCTTCTCCTGAGACACGGTAGGTGACAGAGAGGCATAGAGGTGCAGACCATAGGCTGCACACAAGTATGCAGCAAGCACACTTGTGTAAAAACATTGCAAGTGGATGGTGAAACAGATCTCCAGAGTTCTGAATCAGTAGAGCATTCTCAGCGCTCCACTTTTAAGACTTTTGTGTTCCAACCACACTCCACACAAACTTTAAAACGTTGGTCTATCTTAGAAATCCAGTGGTTTGAATCGGAAGGATTATAGATAATTGTTACATTAGTCAATTACAAAACCATGATTTATTCTTTAATCAAATTCCGTATTAACGAAACCGAAATAGTTGCCGGCCCAAGCCAGCCTCCATTACAACAATATTTGGTCTTAACTATGTTATCAACTTATGTGTTGAGTCGAGGTTTCATTTAGAAAAGTGGCAAATTAGAAAAGGACTCAAACGTTTGCTCATTAAAGATGCATAGAGTTTCCATCGGGTCATGTCCTCCTGAGGGGGAGGGGGGGGGGGTCCTCCTCTCTGTTTGTACAGGCTGATAGCTGACATACCATCATCATGGAGCGCACACCGGGCAATCCCTGAGCTGGTCAATCTCATTAATAATACACAGGTGTGATTGGATGGTATTAGCCAGTCAATATTGAAGGCCTTGCATAATATTTGGCTGAAACAAATAGCTGTAGATGAAGTCGTTTTTTCTATTCGGACAAGGTAAGGCTCTGCAACTGTCACCAAGGGATGCTACTCTGAGCTATGGCGCCAAGTTTTACTCCTGACTGAAGGGATGTTGTTGATCACGCATCGAGTGGCACATGCTACGGTGCCAATGCCAGGGTTAGCCAGTCCCAACTGTCAGATCCCTCCCATAGCATCTGATTGTGTTGATTTTTGGCGTCAATGACGACACTAGAAAGGAAATCAAAGACAATCGCAGCCAGTTGGGGGTAAAGAGAAATCGCAAACGCGCAGCTCCCAGTCTCCCCTCGCTTTCTCTTCTTCAAATGGATCATGTCCACTTGATATCGGGACTGATCCGAATCACGCCGGCCACTTGGACACAGCCACATTGTGGGAGATGGCCAGGAAACAAGAATAGAGCCACATGATGATGGAGGGAGTCTGGACGGATGAATAGGAGGCCCCCGCAATCTTCTCCTCGACAATCCTAGATTATGCTCATCTCACTTCTGTTTGTTTGTGTGTCCAATTTTAGCTGGCTGCTGGAGCTGTTTTGCTTATCATCCCCACTTCAGTGAGTTCTTCTCAAACTCAACTGGCTTAGCCATGCCTGGTTTGGTTAACCCTATTAAATACATTTGTTCATATGCTAAATCCGTAGTTTTTGCATATAGGTTATAATAAACACTGTGATGCTATTTGCAAACCATAGGGCACCGGGGCTTATTTGAATGGGTTTGAATGTAGGGCTTTTAGCATCAGACTCCGACATTTTCCAGTTAGCCTGGAGATTAAATGGTCAATTGAAAGATGCAGATCTCATAGTTTATAACATCCTACGCAAATGATTGAATATGATCTTATCATTTTTACTTTGTTTGATTAGATCAGAGGCTCATTCATAACATGAATCACATATAACACACATACACACACACACACGTGTCCCTCAGTCCCTGAGCCAGTCTTTTGTCTGATGTAACGATAATGACCGTAGTGGGTATGTGAGATTTCTGATTAGCTGAACAACAACAATAGCTGCTAATTACCTCCTGGAAGACAAAGCAGGCACAGCTAGGACATCATTTCAGCCCCGTGGTGGATTGGGCGTGCAAAGTAAGATTGACTGAGAGTGGTATAGTGTGTGTGTGTGCATGTGATAGAGAGAGAAAGAGGGAAGGAGAGAGAGAGAGAGAGAGAGAGAGAGAGAGAGACAATAAGTAAGAGGGAACAGATGAAAACAGAAGGACAGACACAGAGAAAGACACAGGGAACGAGAGGGGTGGGCAAGAGGGAACGAGGGGAGAGGGACTGATAGGGCTCCTCAGGCTCATTGATGCCCACAGTTCTTGGGCCACTGCAGTGGTATTGAAACAACTAATGATTCCCCTGCACTCTTAAACTGCATTCTGGGTCCTTAGACCAGGCGTGGTGCTGAACAGAACAGAGCTATCTCTCCCTGTAGTCTTATCAATCTCAAAAGTACTGAGAAGGGGCTGCCTCTGGCCTAAACACAGTCAAATATGTGGTCTCACTCTTGCTAGTGTAACAGGGAAGGTAGCTAAGCAGTATTGGTTTCCCAGGCAAATAGACTGCATTATCTACCAGAACTACAGCTTTCTGGCAAGGCTACATTCTCCATTCCACTTTCATGTGTCTCTGTTGATCTAACTCCGGTCTGTAGCCTTGAGAAAAGGAACATTTCTGAATGAATATTTGATACAGCTTGATTATTAGTTGGCTTGGTTCAATACTGCATGCATAATGAGGTACAGCCATGAAAGCAAGGTGCACATCTAGGCTGGATTGGCTTCTCCATTTTGCTTCAAAGATTCCATTCGAAATAACGACTTTGTCTGTGGATAGGTCATCAGTAGATTGTCTGTAGAAAATCATTGTACGGCATGTGCCAGTACAGATTGAATGATCCTCTGTTCAGTCATGGGGTATCCACCTCCGCTCCGGACCATCCTCTCCTCCCCCAAAAAACACACTTCTCATTTCTTCATTTCTATCTTATTACCGTAAGATTCGTTCTCCGTCTAGGTCGCCTTGTAAGGAAGTTCTCCAGACCCGAGTCTCCGGCAGCCCTTCCAGCTCTGTCCTCAGTCACCCGTCTCCTCGCATTCCATCCCCTCTAGTGGGCCATCCGTTTAATCTCACCCCTTTAATTGCTCCGCCATTTCCCCAAAACTGCATTACAAGCAATTACCGCGACGGTGATGCATCAGAGAGAGGGAGCAGCGATCGTATTTGGGAAGAGAGGGATTGAGATTGTCGTTTCGGGTTGCACGTTCCTCCGTCTTGGAACGTGTTCCACGAATACCTCCTGAGTGGGTTAGCAGGCTTCTGTATCAACCTCGCATCATGATTGTGTTTCAGGAAGTAATAAGTAATAACTTCTGCCCCTGAACAGCCCGCCTCATCCATACAGGAGTAGGGTGCGGTGTGTCGTATCGACCTATGTCTTTTCTCCGAAAAGGACAAAAGTTCTCCAAATTCTCTGTCTGTCTTTCTCTCTCTTTAGTCGAATACTCTCTCTTTTCCTGGTTGCAAATGAATCAATCTGTCTCCCTTCAACAAGCTTCCTCTATGCTGAATTAACATTAGCCAGGGTAGTTTGTGGGGACATTCTATTCAGGTTATGAATAAACCGGAACTGGTGTTTCTCTGTTCTGTATTTGCTCCATTTTCAGTCCACTTTTAGAAATGTTATGACTGTCTGCTTGTGTGTGCATGCATGCCTGTGTGTATGTGTCTGTGCTTGTGTGTGTGGGGGGTGTTTTTCTGTGTGAATAGGGGTGGACAGTGATGGTGAAACACTGTTTTGTGTGTAATGGTTGGAGCACATAACTTGTCCATATTTGATGAGTGAATCTTGCCACCGTCTCCCAACGACACAGGAGAGTGTGCGTGTTGGGGGGGGGGGGGGGGGGGCTTGTTGCAATACTTGTTGTTTTTAACTTCTTTCAATTCCCTTTCAGCAAAGCCAAAACAGGGATTTCCTAACATTATTTCGATTGTTGTATGAGTATGGACTGTGTTTGAGTCCATTTCCATTTGAGAAAGGACCGCTAGACAGAGAGGAATAGCCTGCCAACTGGCAAAAACCAGGGGATTCACCTCACATTGCAGAATTCAACAATTGGTTTGAGAGAAAGACAGCAAGAGAAAGACAGAGAGAGAAAAACAGAGGGAGAAAGACAGAGGGAGAAAGACAGAGGGAGAAAGACAGAGAGAGAAAAACAGAGGGAGAAAGACAGAGAGAGAAAAACAGAGAGAGAAAGACAGAGGGAGAAAAACAGAGGGAGAAAGACAGAGAGAGAAAAACAGAGAGAGAAAAACAGGGAGAAAGACAGAGAGAGAAAGACAAAGGTAGAAAAACAGAGAGAGAAAAACAGAGGAAGAAAGACAGAGAGAGAAAAACAGAGGGAGAAAGACAGAGAGAGAAAGACAGAGGGAGAAAAACAGAGGGAGAAAGACAGAGGGAGAAAAACAGAGAGAGAAAAAGCAAGAGACAGCAAAACCCAGAAAAAGACAGTGAGAGATATATAGATATCGACAACACACACCCCTCACACTTACACACACACAGACCCACGCACACACACATACATGCACAGCTACCGACATAGAAGCCTGTAGCAGGTGGAGACAGATTGCCCGGGTGATGTAAACTCTGCATTCTCGCAACGCTCATTCTATCTTAATGAGGAATGGTGTTTACAGGTTTCTCTCCAAACCTGTCGCTATGACTTTGGTCCTGCATCATGAATGCATTTATAAAGCAAAACGACAGAGTGGGAATCTATCGGGGCACAGGGAGGAAGAGAGATGGGCTATTTCCTTGTATTATCAATTTACTGCCTGCTGCCATAGTTGATAGTTTGAAAAGAAGTTGAATTTTGGGGCAATTTTCCTCGCCACATAGACTATGTAACATGTAGCTGGTTGCTATGACATAGAAAGCCTGCTAGTTTGTGTGTATGTCTGCAGTGTGTGTGTGTGTGTATGTGTGTACTGTATGTGTGTGTTGCCTGTGGTGCGGGCATGTGTGTGTGCCTGTGGTGCGAGCACGTGTGTGTGTTCGTGCAATGAAACAAACTGAATTATAACATCACCAGCACAGCACACCTGTGAAGTCCTGTAGAGCTGAACACAAACCTGCAGATTGCCACTGGGGCCTCAGAGCCCTGCCTTACTCACACTAACACACACACACAGGCCCACACACACATGTACACACACACCTGCAGATATTCTTTTCTGTTTCTTCCCTCTTTCTATACCCGTTTCACTCCCCCCCCCCCTCTTTCTCTTTTTCTCTCTCACCGCCGCCCCTCTCACACACGTACGTACTTCTTGAATATCTTGAGACGTCCTCTGCACATTCTTCACTCTTACAACCATCTCTCGCACTCACTTTCTCTCTCTCTTTCTTCCATCCCCCACTTCTCTCTCTCCCCCCAAAACGCTTGGGCCTGCTACCAGTACAGTGTTTTCCTGTCATCAATCTTGTCTCTCTCTCCTCATCAGCCCAGTGATTCAATTATCGACTCCAGGATGTTGGAAATGAAGAATTTGAAGAGAATAAAGAATTCCCAGTAGAGCATCTGATTTAAGATTAGCATGTTCTAGTATGTTGAGGAGGCCTGCATCACTGGAAGATTACTGTGTAATTATCTGGCAGCAGACATGGGTTTGTTGTAAGAAAACTAGGCAGAGTGCAGGGCAAAGGAGGTTAAGGAAAGTTGGACTGGAAGTGAATACACAAAGGAGGGTAAAGAGGAGGTGGAGTAGAGTGGCAAAGAAAAATAATTTGGTGATATGATATACAGGTGAGAAGATCATAAACAAGATCATAAACATCCCATCATAAACAAGGCATAGGGTGTGTGAAGTATACATTACCTGGAGTTTGTCTGTCAAACCGTGTCAGGTTTCGAAATTGAGAGGCAAATGCGAAAGTGGCTGGTAAATTTCAAATCGTTTATGAGGAAAAACACCAAACTAAGAGCACGTCTGTTTCATTTGCCCTCTACGTTTGGATCGTGAAAGAAAAAACGGATTCAATTTGAAAGTAAATTCCAACTCCGGCACAGTTAATAGCTTTCATGTGTTGTCACTCAGCCTTGTCAGCTTGGAACATCACCCTTTCCTCCGAAGCCTTTATTGTCTCATTCAAGTTAATTTGATCACGATCAATACTATTAAATTTCATCCTTAGTCTATATAGTCTCAGAAACCAATAAGACACAAGCAAAGGAAACAACACCACATAGTACTGTCACCCTGGAAACGGGGAAGATACGCCTTGACAAAGGCCTGCTTGGATTTGTATTGACTTGTAAGAAGCCTGTTTGTGTTGTGGTATGATTGGTTATTGACGTCACTTGTGAAAACTTTATTATAAAATCCATGAATGTTTGCATGGGTGGAGGACATGTTTTGCTTTGCTTCCCAACTTCTTCCATCCACTCGAAAACAACAAGTAATCTGACACACAGAATATGGAAGGAAGATAGCAGAGAAATGTGTTTGAAGAATTATTCGAAATAAGACTTGCGAAGGCGACGATGGGAACTTTTTTGTTTTATGACTTCTCTCGCAACAGTTCTAAAGTGCCTTGTGAGTTTTAGTCCAATTCACTTCAAGATGCAGTGCTGGCTTTGTGTACGATTCACCTCCTCTCCCAAAATTGAATCAGCTCTGTCATCCGCCAAAAAGTAAATGGGTTGCTCTGAGACTTTTATATGAAAGAGTACAAAATGAATCAGGCTTTACGTTGAAGTTATCAAACATTCGAATAAAAGGTACCTTAAAGATTACCACATTTCACTTTGTCAAATTCACATTTTGCATTGAAAAATGTGAATGTTTCTGGTGGGGAAGAGGGGTATATATGTGCATATGTGAATATGCTGGTGTGTATGAAGAGGATGTGTGTGTGTGTGTACATGTGAATACGTGTGTGTGCCTTCGTTAGGCGTCACGGCTGCTTGACTTTTGTCCACCTCCGGCTTAGCCTTGCAGTCCGAAACGCGGCATCCTTCCCCGCGCGCGGCACTGTCTGTGCGTGTGTGCGCCCACGTGACAACTCCGCGGGGCCCCGCTAACCACTGGGTGACGCCAACGTGTCACATCCTGTCAGAGTCGCTGTGCCTCTCCCAGTCCAGACGCTGGCAGCCGGAGTGATTCTTCTGATCGTTCGTCTTTAATTTTCATTTGGGTTTCTGTCACTCTCCGGGGCTTGACGCGTGTCACTGTGGGTTATGATCAGGCTGTCTGCCTCGTCTTGCCTTCGTCGGTCTGCCTCTGCCTGACTGAGCCAGCTCTAGGACTCAGGCTGGGTCACATTGGTTTATGGGGACAATGGTTCAACTCAAATGAGACGTTCCAGTTCATGTTCCAGGAAGACACACGCGTGTTTGAGAGAGAGAGGGAGGGCGAGAGAGAGAGAGAGAGAGAGAGAGAGAGAGAGAGAGAGAGAGAGAGAGAGAGAGAGAGAACCCAAAAAGGAGAAGGAGAGAAATAATCAGGTGGAGGAAGTAGATGTACTGTAGACACATGGACACAGTGAGACATACAGAGAGACAGGGGCAGTGTGTGTGTGCGTGTTCCTGTGTACGTGCGTAGGCCTGCATGTCTGCGTCTAAAAAAGCAAGTGCGGCGGGGCCTCTTCACACCCACACAATCAGTAATGAATCTAATTGAAATACTGAGCTGGAGGGGATAAGCCTTTCAATCCACATCCATCCAGCTACCCAAACAGCCAACCAGGCAGCCGGGCAGCCAACTATCAGCATGCTTGTCACACGCGTCTGTTGAACACAGGACGAAGGGGGAGATTGGTTTCCATATCACCGAGGACACACACAACAGAGCTAATCACCCATACACGCCGTGACAGTCTATTTGCAGGTCTATCCATTTACAATCAGAGCGAGAGACAGCGAGACAGCGAGACGGAAAAAGGGAGGAAGAGAGAGGGAGACTCCCGTCCGACGTTCCTTCCAGAACCTAATATTTGCATAGCCGTTAGATAAGGCGCCATTACAGCGTCGCACAATCGTTTCCGGGGGCCAGCGCAACTGGGAGCAAGGCATTGTGGGATTGATTGGGGGACGTCTGCGGGTGATTTTCATTTAAGATGGAGTGTGGATAGACGGCGAGAGGACTGGGGGGACGGAGAAGCAGACAATTGAAATGAAAACTGCTTTTTTTCCAGTTTATAAAATTGTGGAGTTACCGTGGGCCATGATGGAGTTCAAGGCATCTGTTTTAGCAAGGTATTCCGATACACTTCAACTTCCACCTCACTTTCACAACGTTGAAGCTGCCGTTCTACGCTTTCAACCAACACTTGAAATCAACTTTCCACCGGTTGCCAAGCCTATTTAAACTCGTCTGAACCACTGTTATTTTCCGCTCTGCCAAAACTTTTCGTTCACTTTCGCACAAAGCGAATGTCAGAGGGAATTATTAGTGGAGGCATCAGTCAGGTTGTCACCTCTGCGTTCAGTATGCAGACACATGAGTCTGTCTAGACAATGGTAGACAGC